>NC_083337.1:78426427-78737661 GCF_019175385.1 Lycium barbarum | reverse complement strand
GAAAAGAAAGCGTACATACCTCATATTTTTAGTGTTTCATTTTGAATCTCTCCTGGGGGTTGGAATAAGTGCGGGTACTTGGACTTCATACCCTCTTATGCTTCCTAGGTCATTTTCTCTCGGTTGTCATTTCTCCACAAGACTTTGACTGAAGCTACTTCCTTATTTCGAAGTCTCCGTACTTGCCTGTCTAATATGGCAATGGGCTCTTCTTCATATGCTAGCCTTTATATCACTTGAACATCATCAATCAGAACAATCCTCGTAGGATCCCCAACACAGTTGCGGAGCATTGAGACATGAAAGACTGGATGAACCGATTCAAGCTCTGAAGGCAATTCCAATTCATAGGCTACATGACCCACCTTGCGGATGATTTTATAAGGTCCAATGTATCGAGGACTTAACTTCCCTTTCTTGCCAAATCTCATCACCCCTTTCATTGGTGACACTTTAAAAAATACCCAGTCATCAACCTAAAATTCCAAGTCTCGCCGGCGGTTGTCCGCATAAGATTTTTGGCGACTTTGGGCTGTCAACAATCGATCTCGGATCACCTTGACTTTTTCTACCGCTTGCTGAATCAATTCACGGCCTATTAGCTGTACTTCTCCTATTTCAAACCATCCAATTGGAGACCTACACTTCCTTCCATACAAAGCTTCGTACAGAGCCATTTGGATACTGGAATGATAGCTATTGTTATACGCGAACTCAATCAGAGGTAAGTGATCCTCCCAGCTACCACCAAAGTCTAGTACACAAGCCCGTAGCATATCTTCCAAAGTCTGAATAGTACGTTCGGCTGCGGATGAAATGCCGTGCTAAGCTTCGCTTGAGTACCTGGACCTTCTTGAAAAGACTTCCAGAACTTGGCTGTAAATTAGGCTCCTCTATCTGTGATAATGGATAGTGGAATACCATGGAGCCGCACAATTTCTTTGAGATACAACCTCGCATAATCTTCTGCTGAGTATGTGGTTTTGACTGGAAGAAAATGAGCTGCTTTTGTTAGTCTGTCCACAATCACCCAAATAGAATCATACTTGCCTCGGGAATGAGGTATCCCCACAATAAAATCCATGTTAATCACTTCCCATTTCCAAGTATGGATTTCCATCGCTTGCAATAATCCTCCTGGTTTTTGATGTTTGATTTTCACTTGTTGGCAATTTGGACACTGTGCTACAAATTCTGCTATGTCTCTCTTCATGCCATCCCACCAATATATTGATTTGAGATCATGATACATCTTGGTTGCACCTGGGTGAATAGAATACCGAGAGTAATGGGCTTCTTCTAGAATTCTACGACGTAGTTCTGCAACATTCGGAACACATAGCCTGCCTCGGTATCTAAGAATTCCATCCATGGAAACTTCAAATGGGGACTTCTCTTTTTCATGAGATATGTCTCTGTAATGAAACAATTGGGGATCTTCATACTGACACTCTTTTACTTCCATATTCAGAGACGAAACTGTGGGATCATCAATACCAATCCCTGCACTACCCGAATCAATTACACGTACTCCAAGATTAGCTAGTTGGTGGAGCTCATGAATTAATTCTTTCTTCTCCGGAGGGAATTCACATAGATTACCCATTGATTGGCGGCTAAGTGCATCAGCTACTACATTTGCTTTTCCGGGGTGGTATAAAATATCCACATCGTAATCTTTCAATAACTCTAACCACCGCCTCTGACGCAGATTTAACTCCTTCTACTTGAAAATGTTTTGAAGACTCTTGTGATCTGTATAAATATCGACATGTACACCATACAAGTAATGTCTCCACATTTTTAATGCATGAATGACTGCAGCCAATTCGAGATCATGAGTTGGATAGTTCTTTTCATGTTTCCGCAGCTGTCTCGAAGCATAAGCAATGACTCTACCGTGCTGCATTAACACACATCCTAACCCAACGCCGGAAGCATCACAGTACACCACATAACCATCTGACCCTTCTGGAAGTGTTAGGACTGGAGCTGAGGTTAATCTGTCCTTCAACTCTTGGAAGCTGCGTTCACAAGCATCATTCCACTGAAATTTAACTGACTTCTGGGTTAGATTCGTCAATGGATCTGAAATAGAGGAAAATCCCTCTACAAACCTTCTATAATATCCTGCCAATCCCAGAAAACTTCAAACTTCTGTAGGCGTCGTAGGCCTTGGCCAAGTCTTCACAGCTTCAATTTTTTGAGTGTCGACTCGAATGCCATCATCTGAAATAACATGGCCCAGAAATGTTATAGAATTCAACCAAAACTCGCACTTTGAAAATTTTGCATATAATTCATGAGCTCGAAGAATTCCAAGAACAATACGTAAATGATCTGCATGTTCTGCTTCTGTGCGAGAGTATACCAGAATATCATCAATGAATACTATCACGAATAAATCCAAGAGTGGCCTGAATACATTATTCATCAATTTCATAAACACTGCCGGAGCATTAGTCAACCCAAACGACATCACCCGGAACTCATAATGGCCATATCTCGTTCTGAAAGATGTTTTAGGAATATCCACTTCTCGAACTCTCACTTGATAATAACCCGACCTCAAGTCTATTTTAGAAAACCCACTTGGCACCCTGTAGTTGATCAAATAAATCATCAATCCTTGGGAGAGGATATTTGTTCTTTATTGTCACCTTGTTCAATTGCCTATAATCGATGCACATGCGTAAGGAACCGTCTTTCGTTCTCACGAACAAGACTGGTGTTCCCCACGGTGATGAACTGGGTTTAATAAACCCCTTCTCAAGCAAATCTTTCAACTGTGCCTTTAGCTCTTTCAATTCCGCCGGAGCCATTCGGTAAGGAGGAATAAAAATAGGCTTGGTGTCCGGCAGCACATCAATAGCGAAGTCAATCTCTCTTTCTGGAGGAAGGCATGGAAGTTCATCTGGGAATACATCCGGAAATTCATTCACTACTGGAACGGATTGGAAAGTTGGCGACTTTGCTTCTGTGTCATGTACTCGGACGAAGTGATAAATGTAGCCCTTAGCTATCATCTTCCTTGCCTTAAGGTAGGAAATAAACCTACCTTTCGGAGATGCTGTATTACCCTTCCATTCAAGCATGGGCTCTCCCAGAAATTGAAATCGAACCACTTTCATTCGGCAATCAACACTAGCATAACATGAGGCCAACCAATCCATACCCATAATCACATCAAAATCTAGCATTTCCAGCTCAATTAAATCAACTTCGGTCTGGCTATCGCATATCATAATTACACAATTTTTATACACTTGTCTAGCTATCACGGGATCCCCAACCGCAGTAGATACCTCAAAAGGTTTAATTGGCTCAGGTTTCACCCCGATACAACCAGCAACATACATAGTAATATAAGAGAGAGTAGAACCCGGATCTATCAATGCATGTACATCATGGGAAAATATGGACAATGTACCTGTAACTACATATGGGGAGGACTCAAGATCCTGTCGTCCGGCTAAAGCGTATACACGAGGCTGAGTGGCACCTGAAGTAGATGCTCCCCCTCTGCCTCTACCTCAACTTGCTGATATCTGAGGAGTCTGCCCTACCGGGCACGCTGAAGATGAACCGGCCACTGATCCTGTGGGCTGAACCCCAACACTACCACTCATCGACGGGCAATCTTGCATCATGTGCCCAACCTGGCCACAGGCATAGCAAGCATCTGAGCCCTGGCGACACTGTCCAGAATGTAATCTACCACACTGGCTGCATTGCGGTACTGGGGGTCTCCTCTGGCTATAATCTCCCCCAAACTGAGAATCTGAGGCCCTCGAACTCTGACCCTGTCCTGAATGAAAGGAGCGATCAAATCCCCTACCCGTAAATCGAGGAGGTGCACTAGTCACCGACTGGCCTGAGTGTCTAAAATGTGTCTGCCTTGATCCCCCTCTATAATCACTTCCTGCCTCCATAGACCTGGCCCTCTTGCTTTGCCTTCTATCAATATCACGATCACCCCTTTGCAGTTACTGTCGTCCCTCTAAGTTCTGGGCATGGGCTTGTATTCGGAAAATATCTATCCCGTCTTGCAATGAAGCTGTTAAGCAATCTTTAAATAGATGTGGCCCTAAGCCACTCACAAAGCGATGCACTCTATCTCCCATTTCGGCTACCATAGTTGGAGCATACCTAGCCAAGGAATTGAATTGAAGGCTATACTCCCGGGCACTCATATTTCCTTGCTTTAAATTTAAGAACCTATCCGCTCTAGCTCGGCGGACCTCGGGTGGAAAATAGTGACGAATGAAAGCATCTACAAATTCTTGCCACACGGGAGGAGTTGCATTTTCTTTTCTTGATGCTAGCCAATTATTGTACCACAATACCACCACATCACGGAGTCTATAAGATGCCAACTCCACAGATTCAGTTTCGGAGGCATGGATAATCCTTAATGTTCTCAACATCTCATCAATAAAACCTTGCGGGTCTTCATCCGGCTTTGACCCGAAAAACTCCGGAGGATTCAAACTCATAAAATCACGGGCTCTGGTACTAGCTGCCCGATCACTCGAACTCACATTCTGCCGCTGTGCCTGGGCAGCAATCAACTGTGTCAGTAGATGAATGACCTCGGTCACTTGTTGACCCGAAGCAACCGGTGGAGGAACTGGAGTTGAAGCTCCCCCTTGTTCTTCTACATTGGGCGGGGTGGAGGAAGTATTAGATAAAGCCTCATTATGTGACTCGCCCTCTTCTACATTCATGAGAGGCTCTCTTTCTACCCGCCTTTTCATCGTAGTCTTGCCCTTTTGGGCGGTTGTAGGTTTTCCCTTTGGCGGCATTTCTGAAATCATAGCACACTATTAGGGAGGAGAAAGTCTTACCATACAGCTCTATCGCACGATCTCTTAAGATGAAAGATGGTCATTTATCCTAAATGCCCTATAGCCTCCTGTTTATTAGTGTGGCGCGCAACACACCATAAACAAGACTCTACTAGACACGGCTCGTAGACACTTCCTAGGACTGAACTGCTCTGATACCACTTTTGTCACGACCCGACTAGGGCCGTGACGGGTACCCAGGGCTAACCACCGAGCACCACTCGTTCTACTACTCATCATGCTCATTAAACGTTTGTTTATCAAATTCGTACTCAATCATAAGAAAATCATTTTTCTTTTGAAAACATAAATACTTTTATATGCATAAGCCTTTCGGCTAACAAAATAATATATGTGTATACATAATAGAAACCTCATGAGACCATATAACTCACACTGCGTATCTACGAGCCTCTACTAGACTGCTAGACATAAGTACGGGACAGGACCCCGTTGTGCCCAAAATATACATATGTACACAAAAGAATAATCAAAAGCACCTCCGGAATAATGGAGTGCTCTAAAATCAGCTACCGGCTCCTACGAGTCTGGATCAAGCTCACCACCCTGTGCACCTGTGGGCATGAACACATCGTCCAAAGAAAACGGACGTCAATACGAACATTGTACTGAGTATGAGAGGCATAAGTAATGAAAATACATCAATAAGATAAAGGAAGCATCAATAAGGAGCAACTGTATATGACTGTCACTTATAAAAGAAATAACACATGCTGGCTTACTCATAATCATCATCATATCATGTATGTATAAATGTACAAGCTGCACGACCATATAGGTACGGTGTGATAATCATTAGCCTGCGTCCAGGCCTCCCGCGTCCGGGGTATCGTCTCATGCCGCCCACTAGTGGTGTCTGCCCATGCCATCTGGACATGGTGTATACGCTGCCCGACCATGTAGGTGCGGTGTGATAGCATCATGTACATATCATATACTTATCATATTCTCATCATAACATTACCATAACGCATGACTGGAAACTTAAGACAATTGTGCTCTATCGGGGTGACATAAGGTCGTGAACCCCCGATTCCATTATGGAGCATTCATAAACATTCTGCCTCACCTTGAAGGAAATAGTATATAAGGTGAGTGTGTGCAATGAACAACATCATTAACTATATAGGAACATCATCTCATGATCTCTAGGATCTTTAGACTTAAACTCATCATCATCATTATTGGGCTCATAGTACATCTCTTAGCTCATATAGCTATACATGAACATAGGCTATTAGTTTTCCGGAATGTAGGAGAATCATGAAAAGGAAGGAAAAGTCATGCTATAGGATTCATGCCATAGAAAGAAAGGACTAGCCTCACATACCTTTTATGTTTAACTAATCTATCGCTTGCTTGTTCTCCTTCAACGCCCACGTTTCTACCTTCAAGAGAATTCGTATTAACATTAGTTAATCGACTATAAGAACGTGTTACTATTTCTAGGGAAAATTGGGCAGCATTTCCTTTATTTATACAACTTTCTCCATATCATATTTCAGCTCCCAAACAACCATAACAACATTTACAATATCTTAGGCAATAATCATCATTCATTTACATTATCCGCATTTTGCCATTTCACTCCAATTTCTCCATAATCATGGTCATAATTCATTATTGCATTTTATCACATATAATAATTATTCCATGTTCTAAATGTCATCCATAACATATTTATAATCACAACACATCTATAATCATGACTCAATAGAAACCTTTACCCAACAATGTCACTATTCACACATTCATGACCCATTTCCTATATCTGTATACAATCCAAGTGCTTTTAACTTGAAACACCTTAAACAACCAAGAATGATCATAAAAATCACCTTAAACAATGGAAGAATAGGCCTTGAGAGGAACTTCTCTTCTTGCACCAAAACCCTAACTCACTTCCCTTGAGATTTCTTGGTGTAGATGATCTTTTATTAGGTTTCATACACTTGATTTTGTGGATTTGGTGTAGTTGATCATGGTCTTCCTTTGATTTCTTGTGGATGAATAATGGATAAAGTTCTAGAGGTTTCTTGGTGTGTGTAGGAGTGAGATGAAATGAAATAAAATGAGGGAGAGGTCCTTATTTTAAATCTTGAAATCTGTCCCGACCAAGATATACAGACCAACATACGGTCTGTACATTTTATACGGGCCGTATGTATGGCCGTATGTTTGGTCCAGTGAATGATGCCCCTCTTGGATAAATATACGGCCTAACATACGGCCTAACATACGGCCAGTATAATTTATACGGCCAGTATGTTTGGCCGTATAATGCCCAGCTGTTCCGTTTTCGTTCTCGTCGACTCGTTTGATCTCCAATCCTTATGGAACCTTATTGACACTTGTTTAACACCTCAATACCAATCTAAGGGACGTTATCACTCATCCCCGAAACATCTTTAAGCCATCATTAACTTGTCGCTCAAAATTCTTACCCGACACACGACATATTCTTTGCTTTCCTTGACAACCTTCTTCCCTTACGTCTAATGTCTTTGAATCTCTATTAGGATCATAAAATGCTATCTCTTACTTGTCAACTCATCGTATACGTCGTGCCCTTCTCTAGGCAATTCACTGAACGCTAATGGGGAATTTTCTAAGGTGTAACATGGCACCTTCCTTTGCTTGCTTCTTTGGTGGTAATTTAGGCCATGTCTTTTCATACTCGTCGATTTTGCATCCGCACCACATCATATCTTTGTAGTCTATGGATCAGACCCCTCGATTCCTCACAATCTCATCATAACTACTTTCACAATAGTATTTTTATTGCCGACGAATCCTTACTCTTAACTGTTGTTTACCTCAACTATCCATTTCAATTCCTTTCCAAGATTAACTATAACAATACCCTCACACAATCTCTTAGATATGTACGTACACAATGTCCCCTCGCTATCTTTATTATTCCTCGTAGTAGGGTTACACTTATGATAAGCTAATAATCATAGTTCAAACTAATTCATGACAAAAATATCCTCTAACTCATATTGGAACTTTTCCTTAATTCCCTTATACCCGTGATCACTTAATTAGCCTTTATTCTTCGTTGGATTTCCCTCGTTGCCCTTACACCATTTTGTTTGGCAGTTCCTTACGACGATTGTTCATATAGTTCTATAATACATGCTCCCGTATTCGGCATCGCTGACGACTTGTAAGATACTCTTTAATCCCTGGCAGTACTGCTATCTTGCTACCCATAAGCATACTACCTTTCTCCTCTTTGGAGATCGCCGCACTGCCTATATGTCACACCCAGACCTTACTAAGGTGTGACGGGCACCTGACCCTTATTTAGGGCCGAGCGAACCCTCAGACTTCTTCTATACAGAAAATCACATCAAACTTCTTAAATCGAAAAAGGTAAAATGCATAGTAATTTTTTTTTCCAGAAAGTATTCTTTGAAGCCGAACGGATCCACAATCATACAGAATTCAGTACAATATATCACAGACTGACAAATCGGCTGACGGAGCCGCTTACAGACTGACAACCAACACCCACGACACTGTCTGCAAAGTCTCTAACATAAGTCCAGAACCATAACATACCAACTCTGACTCGACAACACTCCAGGAGCAATTGGAGCTTACCAACTCCGCTGGATCATATCCTGTAATAACTTCAGCTTATCTGGGAGTACCTGCGCGGCATGAAACGCAGCCCCTGAAGAACAGGGGGTCAGTACGGAAAATGTACCGAGTATGTAAAGCGAAAATGTCACAAGTATAATCATAATCCGAACCAGAAGTACAGAAATATAACGAACAGAATCGAACCCAAATCCGAAACGGACATACAGAGTTTGGCTGGCAGAATCATCGTACAGATCTGGGGCACAAAATGTGACTGACATGATCATAATCAGAGCCAGAGGTACAGAATGTAAGGTCCGGATCAGATCATCAGAAGTGTAACATACAGAGACGTGATTCAACCGGACAGACAGAAGTATACCGGACAGAATCATAATCCAGACGGACGGACATAATTATAATCCAGACGGGCGGACAGAATTATGATCCAGACAGACGGACAGAGTCATAATCCAGACGGACAGACAGAATCCTAATCCAGACGGACGGGCAAAATCATAATCCAGACGGACGGACAGAATCATATCATAATCCAATCAGACAGACAGAATCATAATAGGGCACAGGAACGTGGTCGCCACTCCTGCCTTTGGTGCCACAACATATCACATTTCAGAAGATTTCATATCTTCGAACATCTCCGTCACATAACACATCATATCATAACCACGGTAACCCCGGGGACAGATCACACGCTGGGAAACCGGACGCATCATGCTTCGTAACATATACACGGTAACCGGGGACGGACATATACCACAGTACCCCGGAACCGGACACATCATACTTCGAAATTCATACATGGGACCCGGCCCCCCGACAAGGGACTCGGCGGCCCATCCGCACGATATAAACCGGCCCGGGACCCGGTGAAAGAGATCATGACACATGCACGAGCAGAGTAGTGAGAAACCAAATGCACATATAATCAGACTCGATAGAATAATCGAACGTGCTATCAGAATATTCATAACAGATTACCCATATCAGAATGCTTATATTAAAATACTTATGTCGGAGTACTCATATCAGAATACTTATGTCAGAATGCTTAGGTCAAAATACTTATATCAAAATACTTATATCAGAGTAGTTATATCAGAATACTTATGTCGGGATTCTCATATCCAAAATACTTATATCCGCATACTTCTATCAAAATGTTTACGTCAAATTTCTTGTATCGGAGTACTTATGTCAAAATACTTTTGTCAAAATATCCATATGCAAAATACTTGTATCCAAATGCCTATATTGGAATACTCATATCAGAATTTCCAGATACTTATATCAGAGAGTACATACAGTTCATAACATATCCAGAACTATAGCCCAAGTTTCTCTTAATTACTATGCGGAAATGAGTCCAATAGAGCAATACTAATAGGGTTCGTGAATTATGGGCCCACCCCGGATTAAGTCGAGGTGGCGTATATAAACTATGAGCATTTAGCCTTATAGAGTCATCCATGAAGGTTTCAGGGCAATCTGGTTTCCTTTGTAGAAGTTACGGACGTTCAAACTATGTTTCCATCAAAGCATAAGGTTCTTAGTTCAATTTCACTGAATGAATAGGGGTCAAAATCAAGCTCGGATTTATAGGAATAGAGTTTCCCTCGGGACTCGTATCATAGCCTATTACAACTAGGACATGCCAAAAGAAAGGAAGGGTAAGCCTTACATACCTTTTCCGCTTCTTAAGCTTCTCCAAATTCGAATCATGTTTCCTCCAAAACCTACAAATGGTCATGTTTACCAAATGTAAATTACAAAACGTTAGGAATTCAATCTTAACCAATCCTTGTCTTAATCTTTCAAATGGATTCACCTATATTCTGCCGAAATTTCGGCAGCATTTCCCCTGTAAATACACCATCCCGAGAATATGGCTCGGCCCAAATCAACATCAACAGTAATCCGGGAATTCAACCCGGCCAATCTATCAACAATTCCAACAATTATTCTAACAACACTTCAATATCAAATTCAATTCACACAATATTTCAAACAACTCAAACAAGGCTCCAACTCTCCCGAAATTGCCTCCAAATCCGAGAACTACACCAAACACATTCTTCTCTTCCAAATTCATAACTTATACCATTACCCCACACATTAACAATACAATTCTCCTAAATACAAGAATTACATAAATTTCCAAATCATCCCACAACCAACATAACATTATTTTGAGTCACTAAACTTGCACTTCTCATCACAGAATTCATAACGATGACAACTAAAACGCTAACGACAATTTGTTTATTTTTCAACACACCAAGAGGGGCCATTCGGCCCACACCCAACACACACACCTAAGGAGAATTTTCGTTCTTTTCTTCACACTACAATATTCAAAACATGCTAATTAACATTAATTCATGACTTTCATCACAACATACACATGGCCCAACCATCACACGACCTTACTTACAACACACATTATTTTCATGATTTCCATGCATTTCTACACACCACGACATCCACAAGCATCCATAATACATAAAAGAAGATTGAATTCTTACCTTTTCTTCCAAACTTCTTCACTTGGCTAAGGTCTCAAATTGATGAAACAAGCCCTCCATCTTCCAAAACAACTCCACCATGTTGTAGAGGACCCTTGAATTGGTAGGAATACAACAAGAAAATAATTTTTGGGACAAACTTTCAAGAGACAAAAATTGGAGACCATGGCCGAAATTGGCCCTTTGGTTTTCTCCTTGTTCTTTCCTTTTTCTCTCAAGTTTTCATGAACCTTCTCAAGGCATATGATGAATTTTCATCCATGTGCCATATTTATTAAGAGGTCATGTGCATGGCACATGCCTATCTTATTTTATTTTCCTTTCTTCTTTTCTAGAAATTTCTTCAATTTATAGCAAGGATGACTTATTTGCCATCCTTCTTCTTTTTTTTTGGAATTTTCATGAAACTCTTGTAAGATTCCCATTTTGCCCCTCGACTTTTCTCAATATTACTATTTTGCCCCTAACCTTCCACATTATTTTCATTGGCCATTTTGCAAATTCCTCTTTTTACCCTTGGCCTTTCCCAACATTTTCATACTACCACTGTTCATGAATAATATTCCAAACAACTCGTACATTAAAATCATCCTTGACAATGACCTTGTCCTTAACTTGCCACGACTTTCTCGAATTATCCGAACGTACGAAATACGGGATATAACACTATAATTATCCTTTTTGTTAAGATTCTCACTTCTTCTGGCACTAAGATTCCCTTTCGCTGTAACCCAATTGTCCTTTGTATTCATTTCATTCTTTTTTTTTCTTTTCTGGATGGCTTGCAAACCTTTCTTATCCTCTTTGTTACCCTTCAGAATATGTCACTGCGTATTTAGATGTGGTCCAATTCCTCTAGTACGAGCGATTCGAACCACGGTCTAGAAACACCATATCTCACATCAATGAGAATCATTCTCTTTGACTCGTTAGTCCCCTCACTTTCTTATCATACTTCCTTTTCCCACATATGTTCTATGATATACTTGTATTTAATCCATCCCCAATTTCTCCTAATACATTCTTAATATATTAGTACATCTCTGTCACGACCCAAACCCGTGGGCCATGACTAGTGCCCAACCTGGACACTCGTATACATACCTGTTAGATATAGTCAACTGAAGCTAAAATCAATATGGAAACTTGCAACAAAACTCCAAAGGTTCATAACATCATCATATATACATATATCCGAATAACCGGTCTCCTGGGAGTCACAACTGATCAGAACATAATATGATACACAAGTCGACAAGGCTGCCACAATATATCAACATGATATGCCAGCCGACAAGGCTTCCCCAATATATCAACATGATACGCAAGCCGACAAGGCTACCACAATACATCAACACGATACGCAAGCCGACAAGGCTGCCAATACATATCGTCACCATACGCAAGCCGACAAGGCTGCCATTACAGAAGAGCATATCCATAGCACATCGTACAGACACAGCTGAACAACTTATACACAACCCACACATATGTCTACAGACCTCTAAGAGTATCGAGAGTGAAATATGACGGGACAAGGCCCCACCGTACCCCTGGATAAGCATATATATATATATATATACACACATCATAAGATCTGTACCAAAAGTCTAGACTCCGGAACAACAGAGCTCTCCAAGACAGCTGATAGAAGTCCTATGCTGAAGGGTCACCAAACCGACTATCTGTACCTGCGGGCATGAAACGCACCCCCCCCCCCCCCCCCCCCCCCCCGAAGAAAGGGGATCAGTACGGAATATGTACTGAGTATATAAAGCATGTGATACAGTAAAGAGGATCATAACTGAAATAGAGGTCACAGGAGACAAATATGACATTCAAGTACTAATAAATTTGCCTTATGAAATGTAAATCATGCATATGAATATCATATATCATACCCGGCCCATTATGGGACTCGGTGAATAAAGTCATCCTCTGTGCCATAATCACATCATCATATCAACACATCATCATATCAACACATCATCATATCATCATATATATATATATATATACCGTACCCGACCCTCTAGTAAGGGACTCGGTGAACAATGCAGTGAAACTGTGCACGAAAACATACCCGGTCTGGGACTCGGTGAAAGACATATTGAGGCATGCGCGAGCAGAGTAGTGAGAAACCATATGCAAACTAAGTCATATCTGAGACTCAATAGAATAATCAAAATGAACCATCATTTGACAATCAAGACAATAATCATATCAAGTACCCTTCGAATGTCACTATGGATTATATCAAAATAGAACTTCTGGAATCATAGACACGTATCAAGATATAATGAAACAGCTTCTGGAAATCAAGAACATTAGCCATACTAGTGGCTCTAAGAATAGGAACTTCTTTGGAATCATATACACGTCGTCTGTTTGTTTCATAAAGATCATGCCAAAAATAAAGAAGGGTTAGCTTTATATACCTGTTATAGGTTAACCGTAACCAAGTTTGCTTCGTCGCCCCTTTAGCCTATTTAATACGAAAGTAACGCTGTCGTTAGTAAACTATACTTTCTAGCTTATAAATCTACAGCCAATCACTTATAGGAATCATTTTGTTAGTTAAGAACTTAACGAAAATCGGGCAGCATTTCCCCTATATAACTTACCTAACCCAAACTTCCAATTAATCTCCTGTTATCACAGAAATACCAACAACAACAGTAACAGAAATATTCATATCAAATCTTTAAGATCCAGCCCATAAACAACTCAAACAACCCAATAACCTTTCTTAATCCTTTTTCCAATCCAATCACTAATATTTAAGATTATACACCAAACAGACCAACATACGCTTTGTATACGATACGTTATACACTTCTTTTTCCAAATTTAGAGCCATTTCAATGACGACATAACAACAACACAAACAACAACATACGAACATAAAAACCACGCTTTTAATCTTTCAACTTAACAAGAACAACCCACAACTTTATGAACATTTAATCCAATTCATATTTCAAAAATTTCAGATAATACAAATTAATCTCTCCATTACAACATATTTAACTCCAATTACATTTCAAGATGAAGAAATCTCACCTTGAATTTATTAGGACAGATCCTATAATAACTTGCTCAATTCGCACCACTTTCATTTCCCGCACTTCGACACCCTTAGGTGGATGCCTTCTTGACGTGTAAAACACCTTAGGAGATTATAAATTTTTTGTTCACCATAGCAGCTGGCCGTGAGCTGCCCCAAATCTGCCATGGCCGTGAGTTGCCATGGCATGAAAGCTCTCTTCGCTTTCAATTTTGTTTATCTCTAATTCAAATTGAGGTTGGAATGAATTGTAAATGGCAAGGTGATTTATGAGTCATCATAATGCCTTATATAGGAAGCCCCTCCATGGGACACGTGTCCACCCTTTTGACACGTGTCCCACTCAATTAACCACTAATCAAATTCCGCCATATGTTGTGGGGCCCGCTTAGTGGTCTAATTAGCTTAATTAATTATTAATCCCCACTTAATAATATAATCATGGTTAATTAATCCCTAATCTCCACTAATATTTCCACACCAATTGAACTTTACAAGCAATCGTGTATTATGAAAATCGGGATATTTCCACACCAATTGAACTTTACAAGTAATCGTGTATTATGAAAATCGGGAATTAAAAGTCCTTGTCTCGTATTTCAAAAATAACCTTGTCCTTGAATTCATGCCAATGAGCTTACGAATAATCCAACGTATAAAAATTTGGGGTATAACATCCTTTCCCCCTTTGGAACATTCGTCCTCGAATGTTGAACTAATCCTGTACTCCCAATACTTCCTTAAACGTTCTTTTACTGAATTATACTTTTCACATGACCCTTTCGTTGGTCGATTTCCATCAATCTATTATAATGCATTTTAGATCTCTACGTAACCATTCCCGTAATATTTCCTCCTTATGTTGCTTCTCGAGGTAATTATTCCACGTCGATGTTTTTACTCTCCTCTTTATTTCGCAGTCGGTTGTCTGTGTATTGCGCGCTCTTCTGCTGAAATGTTACTCTTTCTCTTGTCTGCATACTGCTCAATTGCACTGTCACTGATTGATTCTGACTTGTATTCATGGTGCACTTAGTCATAACTTGACTCTTTCTTCTCCTATAGTTACTCCCTTAAGATGTATCGGTCACTTCACTTTACCTTTTAATCTTTAAATAAGATCTTATAACGCGCAGACATCCCTCGTCAATTTATTGCCTCTGGTAACCTGTAGACCTTTCGCAGACTCTACCAATAAAACGACATTTCCCAAAATGTAACATTATTTTACTCCCATAATTTTTCATTGCTCTGCCGTTACAGTCCATATTCTGGAAGCTTCAGCATCATGTGTCACTTTTCGATTTTCCTTTAAAGGCTTTTAACTGTCACTTTGCTTTAGCTCTTGATCTGGACCTTTAGGGTTGGCTATCGAGTAACGCTAGAGTTCCCTCATTTTATAACTTCACATAGCCGCTATGTGATCTGTCTATTATTAACTGGTATAATTCTGAAGGAATTTCTTTTGATTTGACATATAAATTCACTGTCATTCAGCAACCAGTGACCCGCTTGTTCTAATCATCTCGGTTAAACCATTTCACAACTCCCCTTAATCCAACGTGTAACATTTTAGGCATATTATCTCGTGTCGTTTCTTTATCTTTAATTCAAACTCTTCTATTTCCTCTTTACCCAGATCTTACTCTTAGTTTTTCTGTCTCACATTATATTGTAATCTTTACACGAATATGCGAAGGTGCTCAAATCAGCCCGAGAAATACCTTAGTGTCGTCTCACTAGTATTTATACTTTACCTTGCATTCTCCTCTCGTATCATTCAATGGTATCAGGCTCAACTATGGCCATGTCCTACTTGCCCTCAGTATTAATTCTATCTCGGTAATTTTTGCTTCGAACCATTTTACACCTTTCCTTGATGTACCCAAAATATCATAACTGCCTTGGTATTACTGAATCCTTACTCTTATTATCAAGTACTCACTTGGTCTCATTCTTAGCATACAAATATTCGTAGATTGCATAACTATTCTTGTACCAGTCGTATCAAATATATCCAATCTTAATCATAGTCTTTCCTTCTCCTGGTTCATTTTGCTTTACATATCTTATTTGTACTAAAACTCACTTGCTGTCTATCTTGTCATACTCCTTTTCTTTCCTTTATTCACCATTCAATTATCTCATATCCTATTATAGGAGATTTTCTGTCCCCTCTCCTTTGCTACTTATAAGTTACAGTATCATTAGCGCACAACTCTATTGCCGACACCTTAGCCTTTAATCTAGTATAGCATTGCTATCTTTTATAAAATCTCTTAAGTTACTCGCTACCATTCTTCTGTCGTACTCTTTCTTTTTACAAGCACCCACTTTCTAATGTCACATCATATAAGATCTTTACAAATGATCCTCGGTCTTGTCCCAAATACCATCCTGGCTTCTATCCGTTCATTGCTGGCCTCCAGGTCTTACTAACTTGTTTCAGCAAGGGATCTCAATTGAAATTTAAGCATCTATATCAAATATATTTCAGTGTCAATTGTTTCCATCTCACACCTGCATTTTCTCGCCCGCTTCCCCCCTTTAGGGCGTACTTATACCATTATCTATATATATTCCGCTCCATGTCCCTATTTCCAATCTCAAATTCACCCGATCTTTTTTTTTTCAATTCACTTGGCATACTGCACCATACCCACGTCTTTCTTTATAATTTATAACTTTGATTATCCACGTACGAAACCTTCTCAAAATCTCGAAGCGACGAGAACCTTTCTATGTATAGTACAAAATCTCATCTGATAATCCGTAATCGAGTAATCCAACCAATGTAGCAACTCATCCAAGGCCACATTCCACTTACTCCATTCAATAATTATTTAGTACTTGTAGTCGTTCCAAATTCTCAATTAAGTAGCACTTATATCCCGGTGATAAGTATCCAAGGCTCTCTTGTAACATAATCTTTATCCCAACCTGTATCATTTATTTCCTCTAATGAATTTACAATACATCATTTGTTCCATAACCTACAGTCCCTGTCCTTTAAGGATTTCACTGTTTCCGAGGTAAAGTCATATACACGCAATACTCCTTTATGCCTTATGCTCTCTTGCCCTTGTCGTGTACCCAGTACCGACTTCTAACTTACTCAAAATCATATTGAGTTCATCTTAATGACAATCTTATCTTATCACCTTGTCGTCCTACTACACCTTAAGTTCATAGCTATATATTTTCCTTTTGTTCTATACTCTTACCCAATTAATCACGTCTATCTTAGGTGTTTCATTTAGAAGTCCTTTTATTTCTCCAGTCTATGTCCATCTTTTATTCAGTGCACACGTAATCTCATGCTACTCCCGTATCCTTCGAAAACCACTACTCGTGCATAATCCCTTTTTCTTTTTCAAAGTGTATTCTGTTCATCCCTATTTGTTCTTATCATCCCAATCATTTTCTGGCACTCATTCTGCTTCGTTGCTCGTCTCTTTATAGTTTAGTCCTTCACTGTTCCGCCACTTATTATTACTCGTGTCCTTGGCTATACATGTCATAACCTATTACTGCACTATTATCTCGCTCGCTTCCTTCTTATTTCCTTCTTTTAATTACCTCATTCTTTTCTTGTGCTCGTTTTCATTTTCGTTATCACATAATCTTTATTCTGAACTTTCCCTATAGAACTCTATAAGTCTTTCTCATTCGTTCTATATCCTGCCTTTCCATTTCACATTTGCCTTTACACTTTAGTCACATAGATCACGTCATACCTTTTAGTTACTTCCTCACCGGGCTTTGTTCATTCTCATAACAATCCTTATTATATTCACATTATCTCCTGTTCGTAATCAATCCTATAGTGTAACACTTCTTAATCTTAAAGATTCATGATTCTCACTATGGTTTAATTTCACTCCATGGAGTAGGCGTACTTAACCTTTTTCCCTTTCTGATTAATCTTAACCTCAATACCTCACAAGCCATCTTACCAATACATTCATATTCGTCGCGATTCTTCTTCCTTTGTACCCTTGTCTCAATCATACTGTTATTTGTCCTAACTATAAACTCGTCGTAACTTATCCCTACTTGTCAATTCAGTGATACCTTAATATAAAACCCTATTAAGATTTGCCAGCCTTTCTAAATCATCTCTCAGTATCTCAAGCCCTTCCAAATTATCCAAGCATTTCATCAACAACACACGAAACACATGATCTAAGACAGCCCACAAGTTTGAGTTTTCCTTCTACAATTTCCATCTCCAATTAGTTGATTAAGAACTAATAAACTCAAGGTCATAAATGTTCTCCTCGGAAAAGTCCCCGTACATGTACAATGAATAGACCAACGAAGGGTATGAGTGTGCGACGTTTTACTAAGTAGGGAATGGCGATTCATGAATTTTCTTGGAAATAAGAAAGTTGTAGAATTTCAATTCAGCCAGTGGTCGTAAAACAGAATACGGCCCGTAAAGTGATTTACGGACCGTATACTGCCATCGCCCTCCAACGTTCCAAAATTTCAACTTTCTGTCCAAAGCTTAAATGGTAAAATACGACCCAATTTACGGACCGTAAACTGAAATACGGCCCGTAAACTGTGGCCGTAAACCATCATGACCTTCAGCAAACCTTTCTGTTTTTGATATGCTTAAATACGACCACGTTATACGGCCCGTAAACTAGTATATGGTCCGTAAACTGTGGTTTACAACCACTGTACACCCCGACGACTGTTCATTAAAAATCAGATTTTGTGATTATTATAAGTGACTTTCTCATTCATTTTCATTCATACTTCATCTATAACCTTCAAGAAATCTCTAGAATACTCCAAACACTTCAACCACAAGAATACCAAGGAAATCAATGATCATCAACACCAAATCTATGAAACAAAGTGTATGAAACCTAATTGGAAGTCATCTCCTTCAAGAAATTCCAAAAGAGGTGAAGAAGGGTTTTGGTGCTAAAGAAGTGATTCCACTCTAGGCTTGTTCCACCATCATCTAAGGTATGTTTCATGACTTTATCATGTTATTTAAGGTATTGGAAAGCTGAGATGCTTGAAATGTAGAATAACATAGAAAATGGGCCATTACTGATTGAATAGTGTCACAATTGAATGATAGTTGAATGGAATCATGAACGTTGATATGTTGTGATGATGAATACGTTATAAATGGCGTATAGACCATGGAATAGGTGTGAAGTAAGCAAAATTATGATGATGAGCTAAAACCATTAAATGTGGAGAAATTGGAGAAAAATGGTGGATTTTGCTAAATATAGATAAGTGATGAATGTTGATACGATATTGTGAGTGTTGTTGTAAATGTTGGGAGTTGAAATAGAATATGAGAAAAGTAGTAGAAACAAAGGAAACACTGCCCAATTTTCTCTAGAAAGAACGATGCGTTCTTATGGTCGATTGACTAACTGTAATGCGTATTCTCTCTGAAGGTAACAACGTGATATTGAAGGAGAACAAGTGAACGATAGCTTAGCTAAATGACAAAGGTATGTGAGGCTAGTCCTTTCCTTTCTATGGCATGAATCCCATGACATGATTCTTCTCCCTTTTCATGATTCTCCTATATCCCGGAAAGCCAAGAGCCTACGATTATGCATAGCTACATGAGTCAAGATATATGATGTGACGTTCTTATTAAGTAAATGATGTTGTTCCTTGTATACACTCACCTTATATCCTAATCCCTTCAAGGTGAGGCAGAATAATCATAAATGCTCATAATGGAATCGAGGGTTCACGACCTTACGTCACCTCGATAGAATGCAGTTATTCTAGAGTCCTTGTGCATGTATGATGATAAGTACATTTTGATAAGCATATCATTATAAATATCTTATGATGAGCATGTCATGATTGCATCACACCGGGCCTAGTTGGCCGGGCAGTCACCGTGAAAGCGGGCAGCTATACGATACACCATGGCCAGTTGGCATGGGCAGACACCACTAGTGGGCGGCATGAGATGGTACCCCAGACGCGGGAGGCCTGGACGCAGGCTAATGTTACTGATTATCACACCGCACCTATATGGTCGGGAAGTTTAGATATATATATATATATATATATATATATATATATACATATGATATGCATACATGAGATGATGATAAGCATAAAAGTAAGTCAGCATGCATTACTTTTCATATGATTCCCAGTCAGGTACAGTTGCTCTATACTTGATGCCTCCTTTACTTTCTTGATGTGTTTTTTTTGTTCATGCCTCTCATACTCAGTACAACATTCGTACTGACGTTCGTTTTCTTTGGACGCTGTGTTCATGCCCACAGGTAGACAGGGAGGCGAGTTTGATCCGGATTCTTAGGAGCTGTCAGCTGATTGAAAGCACTCCATTGTCCGGAGGTGCTTATGATTATCCTTTTGGTACATATGCATATTTTGGGCATGACGGAGTCTTGTTCCGTCTACATGTATAGTATGTCAGTAGAGGCTCGTAGATGCGTAGTGTGGGTTAGATGGTCTCACAAGTTTATTACAGCATGCATGTATATATTATATATATTGTTTTGATGGCCTAATGAGGCATTTGTATATATATAGACTGACTGTGTCCGGAAAATGATTTTCATACAATTATGAATGATAAAGAAGCGTAAATGACTATGACCAGTGAGGAAATAAGGGGTGCTCGGTGGGCAGCCTCGGGTATCCGTCATGGCCCCTAGCTGGGTTGTGACAGAAGTGGTGTCAGAGCGGTTCAGTCCGAGGAAGTGTCTACGAGCCGTGTCTAGTAGAGTCTTGTTTATGGTGTGTTGCGCGTCACGCTAATAAACAAGAGGCTACAGGGCATTTAGGAAAACGACCGTCTTTCTTCTTATGAGATCGTGCGATAGAGCCATGCCTAAGATTATATCCCTCCTAAAAGTGTGTTATGATTTCAGAATGCCGCCAAAGGGAAAGGCCACAGCCGCCCAGAAGGGCAAAACTACGATGAAAAGACGGGCAGAAAGAGAGCCTTTGACAAATGTAGAGGAGGGCGAATCACAAAATGAGGCCTCGCCCAATGTAGAAGAGCAAGGAGGAGCCTCAGTCCCAGTTCCTCCACCAGTTGCTTCGGGTCAACAAGTGACCGAAGCTATTCATCTATTGACGCAATTGGTTGCCGCCCAGGCATAGCGACAGAGTGTGGGCCCGAGTGATCGTTCCGCCAGTACGAGAGCCCGTGATTTCTTGACTTTAAATCCTCCGAAATTTTTCAGGTCGAAGCCAGATGAGGACCCACAAGGCTTCATTGAAGAGATGCTGAGGACGTTGAAACTTGTGCATGCGTCTGAGACCGAATCGGTAGAGTTGGCTTCTTATAGACTCCACGATGTGGCGGTATTGTGGTACAACAACTGGATAGCATCGAGGACAGAAAATACACCTCCCCCCGTTTGGCAAGAGTTTGTTGATGCTTTCATTCGCCATTATTTCCCGCCCGAGGTCCGCCGAGCTAGAGAGGACAGGTTCTTGAATCTGAAGCAAGGAAGCATGAGTGCTCGGGAGTATAGCATGCAGTTTAATTCTCTGGCCAGGTATGCCCGACTATGGTGGCCGATATGGGCGATCGTGTACACAGATTTGTGAGTGGTTTGGGGCCACATTTGTTTAGAGATTGTCTGACGGCCTCTTTGCAAGACGGAATGGATATTTCCCGAATATATGCACATGCTCAGAATCTTGAGGAACGACAACAGCTGCAGAGAAGTGATCGTGATAACGACAAAAGGCAAGGTAAGAGAGCTAGATCTATGGGAGCGAGCAGTGAATACAGAGGGGGACCGAGACAGATGCATTCTAGGCACTCAGGTCAGTCAGCGACTAGTGCGCCTCCCAGATTCTCAGATAGGAGGTTTGATCGTTCTTTTCAGACAGGACAGGGCCAGAGTTCGAGGGCCTCAGATTCTCAGTTTAGGGGAGGTTCTAGTTAGAGGAGACCCTCAGTACCGTGGTGCAGCCAGTGCGGTAGACTGCATTCCGGACAGTTCCGTCAGGGTTCGGATGCTTGCTACGCCTGCGGGCAGGTTGGTCATATAATGAGAGATTTCCCTTCAGCAAGGGGTAGAGTTGGGACTCAGCCTACGGGATCAGCAGCTGGGTCTTCTTCAGTACGCCCGATAGCACAGAATCCTTAGACTACAGAAGGTATAGGCAGAGGGGGAGCATCTACCTCATGTGACGTTTAGCCCCGCGTATATGCTTTAGCTGGGCTACAGGATCTTGAGTCTTCCCCAGATGTTGTCACAGGTACATTGACTATATTTTCCCGTGATGTATAAGCTTTGATCGATCCGGGTTCTACTTTCTCTTACGTTACTCCGTATGTCGCGAATTGTATTGGGGTTAAATCCGAGCCCATTAAACCTTTTGAGGTATTCACTCCGGTTGGTGATCCGGTAATAGCGAGGAAAGTATACAAAACTTGTGTCATTGTGATATGTGATCGCCAGACTAAAGCCAATTTGATTGACCTTGAAATGATAGATTTCGATATAATTATAGGTATGGATTGGTTGGCCTTGTGTTATGCTAATATCGATTGCCAAATGAAAATGGTTCGATTTCAATTTCCGGGAGAGCCCGTACTTGAATGGAAGGGTAATACGGCATCCCCAAAGGGTAGGTTTATTTCCTACCTTAAGGAAAGAAAGATGATAGCTAAAGGCTATATTTACCATCTAGTTCGGGTTCATGACACCGAGGCAAAGTCACCGGCTTTCCAATCTGTTCCGGTAGTGAATGAATTCCCAGATGTATTTCCAGAAGAACTATCAGGTCTTCCTCCTGAGAGGGAAATTTACTTCACTATTGATGTATTGCCGGACACTGAGCCCCTTTCTATTCCTCCTTATCGAATGGCTCCGGCAGAATTGAAAGAGCTGAAGGCACAGTTGAAGGACTTGCTCAAAAAGGGGTTTATAAGGCCCAATTCATCGCCGTGGGGAGCACCAGTCTTGTTCGTAAGAAAGAAGGACGGATCTTTACGGATGTGCATCGATTATAGACAGCTGAACAAGGTAACAATAAAGAACAAGTATCCCCTCCCCAGAATTGACGATTTGTTTGACCAATTACAGGGTGCTAAGTGGTTCTCCAAGATAGATCTGAGATCTGGTTATCATGAAGTGAGAATTAGAGAGTAAGATATTCCCAAAACAACCTTCAGAACGAGGTATGGCCACTATGAGTTCCGAGTGATGTCGTTTGGGTTGACAAATGCCCCGGCAGTGTTCATGAATCTAATGAATAATGTGTTCAGGACATTTTTGGATCTCTTCGTGATAGTATTTATTGATGATATTCTAGTGTATTCTTGCACAGAAACAGAACATGCAGATCATCTAAGAATTGTTCTTGGCATTCTTCGAGCTCGGGAATTATATGCAAAATTCTCAAAGTGCGAGTTTTGGCTAAATTCTGTGGCATTCCTAGGTCATGTTATTTCAGATGATGGCATCCGAGTTGACACTCAGAAAATAGAAGCTGTGAAGACTTGGCCAAGGCCTACAACGCCTACGGAAGTTCGTAGTTTTCTGGGTTTGGCAGGTTATTATAGAAGGTTTGTAGAGGGCTTTTCATCTATTTCAGCTCCATTGACGAAGCTAACCCAGAAGTCGGTGAAATTTCAGTGGAACGATGCATGCGAGCGTAGTTTCCAAGAGTTGAAAGACAGGTTGACCTCAGCTCCAGTACTAACACTTCCAGAAGGGCCAGATGGCTATGTTGTGTATTGTGATGCTTCTGGTGTGGGACTAGGATGTGTATTGATGCAGCATGGGAAGGTGATTGCATACCCTTCGAGACAGTTTCAGAAACATGAGAAGAATTATCCAACTCATGATCTCGAATTGGCCGCGGTTATTCATGCCTTAAAGATATGGAGGCATTGTTTGTATGGTGTGCACGTCGATATCTATACAGATCACAAGAGTCTCCAGCATATCTTCAAAAGGAAGGAGTTGAAACTGCGGCAGAGGCGGTGGTTAGAATTGTTGAAAGACTATGATATGGACATTTTGTACCACCCCGGGAAAGCTAACGTAGTAGCGGATGCGCTTAGCCGTCGATCAATGGGTAGCTTATGTGAAGTTCCTTCAGAAAAGAAGGAGATGGTTCGGGAGCTCCATCGATTAACAAGTCTTGGAATACGTGCAATTGATTCGGGTAGTAGCATTAATGACCCCACAGTTTCATCCGTGAATATAGAAGTGAAGGAACGACAATATGAAGATCCTCAATTAAACCGATACCGAGATCTATCTCGTGAAAAGGAAAAATCTCCATTTGAAGTTTCCATAGATGGGATCCTTAGATATCGAGGCAGGCTATGTGTACCGTATGTGGCGGAATTGCGCCAACGGATTTTAGAGGAAGCACACTATTCTCGATATTCTATTAATCCCGGTGCAACTAAAATGTATCATGACCTCAAATTGATATACTGGTGGGATGGCATGAAGAGGGACATAGTGTTAGACCCCGTATTTTATACGTCGAGTTATTCGCGAAGGAATCGACGTGAGATAGAAACCTCGGATTCTTAATTTCTAAACTAGAACTAATCGGTTATAAATTTTACGTAGTACAAAAATATTATTGGAGATTAGGAATTACTTAATTATGGTGTTAAGTAAAAATTTGTGACAACAATAAACCAAGAAGGATCATCAACGTGCAAGGACAAAAGATGACTCAAAGTCATCTAAAATAAAGCTATTATGGAAGACATACAAATATGCATTCAAATGTGGAATCATTCACTACACTTTCAATATTTTGTAGACAACTAAAATACACTTCATAATCAATGGGAGGGTTCGGCCAAGGAGCTGAAATTTGGAGGAGGAAAAGGTTAGTCATGCAATTGAATATTGAAGCATGCATTACTTTATAAAAGCATACATTATTTTATGAAGACATAACATAGTGGAGGAATCATTTCACATTAAAAATTGATCATTCATCTTTGTATGATTACAATGGACAAATGATGGTGTATGAATCATCCACCACACATGAAATGTTCTTGTAAACTATTGAAAAGAAAGAAGAAGAAAGGAAACAACAAGGAGGCAATTCGGCCATCTAGCCGAAAGTTGAAGGAAAAATGAAATAAATTTTTTGTGTAAAGTTAATGGAGTGACTCATGCCATAAGTGGAGCATGTGACCAACTTGTAGGCATCAAAGTTGAACCAAATAATGACTAAGACATCAGCCTTCACAATTCATTTCAACTACACAACACAAAGAAAGAAAACATAGAAAACCTAGAGAGAGAGGGAGCAACTCTCGGCCAACTAGGGCTGATTTTGAGCTCTTTGAGTCTTGATCCAAAAAGTTTTTTCCAAGGTGTTTCAACCCTTAAGAAGGTCCCTAGAACGTGAAGATAGTCTTTGGAGCAACAAGAACCATTTTCATCTCAAGTCACCAACTCTAGCCAAGTAGAGAAGTCAAGTTGTCAAGGTAAGATCTAACTTTCTTTTCCATGCATTAAGGGTGATGTAGATGAGTAGATATAAGTTGTATGCATGAAATAAGGTGTGTTGATGTTGGAACATGATAGTAACCATGAGGTTATATGTGTTGATGTTGAAGTATGGTTGTAACTTGAAGAACATGAATCGCATGCATAAAATCATGAATGTTGGTGTTGGAATGACTATGTGGCCGAGGGGACTGTTTTGGTGGAAGTAATGAACTAATTTTATTTAATAAATATGGTTGTTACTATCATAGATCTCATGGTAAAAAGAATGAAAAGAATTGGAAGGTTAAAGGTGAAGTTGTGTTAGTATGAAAATAATTGAATCTATGATTTTATGTGAGTGATGTTGAAGCATGTTGAAACCATGTGTGGACTGTTTTGTGTGGAAGTTAGAGAACTGATTTTACTTGATATTTTGATTGTTATTGTTATATCCCGTGTTTTCACATATTTGGAAAATTGGAAATAATTGTAACTTGTGAGAAATAAGGTCATAATTGATTTTAGTTAACACATGAGTTGTTTATGAATGAATATTAATAAGGAAGTGTTGGAGAAGGCCAAGGGCAAATTTGGAATTTCGGAAATTAGTTTCGGGAATTACAAAATATGATCCATAAGTCATTGGGCTCAAAATTGGATGAAAAAAATTAAGGCCCAATGCTTAAGGGGTGGCCGGCCAAGTGAGGCCCAAATCCACCAAGAATTAATGAAATTTTCCATGTGATTAAATTAATATATGATGTCCTTATCCCTTAGAATTCTCAAGAAGCAAGAAAGAGAGAACAAACAAAAGAAGACCAAAAATAAGGAGACCATTCGGCCCTAAGCTTGCAAAAATCACCTTCAAAAATCTTGTTCCAAAAATTGCTATCTTGTGGTTTTCTACTAAATTAAGTGTCCTCTACAACTTGGTGTAGTTGTTTCGGAAGATTGAGCACTAGATTCATCAATCTCACACTTTGGACAAGTGAAGAAGATTGGAGAAAAAGGTAAGAATTCATCCCTTTTTATTATATTATGAAGGCTTGGTTGTGTTGTAGTATGTAGAAATGAGTTGAAAGTATAGAGAAATGGAAGTTTGCAAAGTGGGTATATATATATGCATGTAGCCGTGTGTGTGTATATGTGTATACCTATAGTGTGTTGAATTTTATGTCGTATTCTAGTTGTGGTTTTGATGGAAATTACATTGGAAATGAAAGTTGAAAGAATTTGGTTGAAGTTGGAAAATTCCCATGTTGGCCGTGGGTTGTGTTATGATGAAATAACGATGGATTAATGTTGTTTAATATGTTAGTTGTGTTGTTGTGATTCTTGCAATGTAAATGAAGGTAGAATGATGTAAGTTTGCATTGAAATGGAATGTAGGAGCTTATGTCGTCTTAGTATGATTTTATGTCGTTATGGAAATTAGGTTGCTAAGGTACAAATTATGATGATTGTTGATGAACTTGGAAAACGGAAACATGTTATGAATAAATATGCTAAAGATTAGAAGCTTCGGATGAAATGTGGCTTTCATGGAAAGTTGGTATATTTTGTATATCTTGTGTATAGATTGTAGAAATGATATGAAATGCTTCCGAACGACATTGTAATGATTTTGATTAGTAATGAATGTGAGTATGATGGTGTTGATTTGAAAATTTGGCGTCGGAATGGAAGCTATTGCATTATGTTAAGAAGAAGACTAGTTGTGTATTATATTGTGCTTTGTTGTGATTGTTGATGTTGTTGATGTTGTTGTTGGGTTGTTGTTGATTGTTTGGCCGAGTTGAATTCTCGGGGGTACTATATGTATAGGGGAGGTGCTGCCGAAATTTCGGTAGACAAATATGAATTTAAGTTGAATTCGTAGAATCTAAAACTCACAATTGGTAAATGTGACCATTTGTAGATTCTGGGTGAAACGGGATTGGAGATTGGACGAGCGTGAGACGCATATAAGGTATGTAAAGCTACCCCGATTCTTCTTTTGGCATGTCTAAGTGTTTTATGATCGGATTCGGGCCTCAAAAGACCTTCTTGGCCATCGGAATCCGCAAGAGAAAATCTCAGTTTTTCCTTCAGTAGAATTGAACCATTTTGATATGCTTTTCCTAAAATTATGCAAACTTTCTCTAAACTCCTTGGAAAGCTATAGAATGTCCGTAGAACCTTTATAGGTGACCCCATAAGCTTAAAGGGCGTAATTTGAGCCCACCGCCTTGCTTGTTCCGAGGTGGGCCCGCTATTCCCGGTTTTGCCCTTAATGTACTAAAGTCCCCTTTTTGAACGATTTTTGAAAGAAACGTTTCGACTACCCTTTTAATTACCTAACTAATATGGTTTTAAATATTCCATTAAGTCTGATAAATTGTTTTGATACTCGAAACTCATTTACTATGATTCCTTCCGACTTCATCGGATCGGTTTGTCTTTGATATGCCTCATCGAATCTATGGAAACATTTATGATATTTTACTTGCATTAGTTTCTCACGACTCTATTCGTGGATGCCCCAATGTTTCCCACACTGAGCCCGGGCCAGGATATGTTGTCAAGCGTAATCCCCTGCATTGTTCGCCGTGCCTCGATGTGAGGGGGCAGGTATATACGTACATGGGTTTGTGGAGTATGCTGTGCCATGTACGTTTGTTCTGATATGATTTATTATGGCCATCTGATATGACATATTATGTTACGGGGTTATGCCCCTATTCTGATTCTTCTGTGTTGTGGCACCAGCGTCGGGAGAGTGGCCACGTTCTGCCTGCCGAGTCCCTTGGCAGGGGCCGGATTTGATATGACATATGTTCTGTACACACTCTGCATGTTTTGGAAATATGTATCTGATACTTTGGATTTTCTGTTTACTTTCTGTATGTTCTGCACCAGTTATGATTTTGTTTCTGCAACTCTGGCTTTACATATTCAGTACATATTTCGTACTGACCCCCTTTCTTCGGGGGCTGCGTTTTCATGCCGCGCAGGTACCGACGACAGGTTTGCTGATCCGTCTGCTTAGGATCTCATTCTGCTATTCTTGGAGCGCTCTTTTATTCAGAGCCATCTTTTGGTATAGTCTGTCACTTCTATATATGTACATTCTCGTTCATGGGTACGGCGGGGCCCTGTACCGTCATAGGATTCTGTCGGTTTGTTAGGGGTCTGTAGACATGTTGTGGGTTGGGATCTTTCTGTACAGTTGGGTGCTTATGTTGTGTTTGGGCGATCCCATTCGCCGCGGCGGCCGGTCCGCATATATTTAGATGTTGCGTTGTTGGCCCTGTGTGGCCTTTGTTGGTGTTTTCTGCGTGCAGGATATATGGGATAGTCCGTAAAACAAAGGAAACTCTGCCGAAATTTTTCTAAAAATTAGCTAAATTTGAAATAAAGCCTTGTCGGCTTCTGCCATATACTAGAATGCGTTTGAGTGCCCAGATCGGGCACTAGTCATGGCCTACGGGGTTGGGTCGTGACAAAAGTGGTATCAGAGCGGTTCGTCCTCGGAATGTCTACAGACCGTGTCTAGTAGAGTCTTGTTTATCGGTGTGTTGTGCACCACACCTATAAACGGGAGGCTACAGGGAATTTAGGATACTACCCTTCTTTCTGTCTTAGATCGTGCGATAGAGCTGTGTTATCAGGATGATTCCTCCCTAACGAATTGTTACATTTGCAGTTATGCCTCCAAAAAAGGCGACAGCGGCCCAAAAGGCCAAGGCAGCAGCTGTGGGAGAGACTAGTCGGGCCCAGAGGGTTACCAGGGCCCATGCTCATATTGCTCCTGATATTTTTCCCCAGGCAGAGGGCTCCTCTACACCGCCACACCCAGAGGGGATTGCAGCAGCCGCGGATCGAGGGACGGCTCCACCGCCAGCTCCCGAGATTCCAGTACCTGAGCCTCCAGCTCCACGGCCAGGGACTGAGGATCAGACTATGAGAGAGGCAGTCCAGCTATTGACTAGACTTGTGGCAGGACAGGTTCAGGGGCACGGACTGGGAGGTGACCGGGCTTACAGGCGTGACAGTTCGAGAGCCCGTGAGTTCTTGACTTGCGGCCCTCCAGAGTTCTTCGGGACAAAGCCCGAGGAGGATCCCGAGGAGTTCATCAGGAAGATGCGGCGCACCTTACAGTTTATTAATGCTTCCGAGACAGAGTCAGTTGCATTGGCTTCGTACCGGTTGTATGATGTAGCGGCAAATTGGTACGAGTCATGGGAGTTATCCAGAGGCGACGGCGCTCCCCCAGGAGTTTGGGATGATTTTTCCCAGGCTTTTCTTAGCCATTTTCTGCCTCCTGAGTTACGGCGGGCCAAGGCTGACAGATTCTTATTGCTGAGGCAGAGGGGTCGCAGTGTTCGAGAGTATAGTATGGAGTTCGACTCATTGGCCCGATACGCACCTGCTGTGGTAGCTACTATGGCTGACAGGATGCACAGGTACATTATGGGGCTGGACCGTTATTTTGTCGATAGTTGTCTGGTATTGGCTGCTCAGCCCGGCATGGATATTGCCCGGATTCAGGCCCACGCCCAGGCCATGGAGGACCGTCATAGGGAGCGTCAGCCTGATAGGAGCCAGGATCGGAGACAGCCCAAGAGGGCCAGATCATCTGGGTATTCTGGAGATTCTCGGGGCAGGCAGCCTCAGCAGCCGCAGCAGCCTAGCAGACATCTATCCCAGCCGGCACAGAGCGCACCTCCACAGCCTACAGGTCGCAGATTTGATAGCCCAGGTTATTCAGGAGCAGGTCAGAGCTCCAGGGCTTCAGGTTCGCGGACAGACAGGGGTTCTGGTCAGACGAGGCCACCTAGGCCTCAGTGTTCTTATTGTGGCAGATACCATCCTGGGGAGTGCTACAGAGCCACCGGTGCATGTTTTTCTTGTGGCCGTCAGGGCCATTCTGTGAGAGATTGCCCGTATAAGGGTAGTTCGGGTGGTGCAGCGCAGCCTACCGGATCAGCCGTCGGGTCTTCATCTTCATCAGTGGCTATACGCCCTACGGGGCCAGGTACTTCAGCACCAGCGGGTCGCGGCAAAGGCCGTGGTGGAGCTTCTGGTACTAGCGGTCCTTCGAACCGCATCTATGCTCTGTCCAGCCGCCAGGATCAGGAGGCATCGCCTAATGTCGTTACAGGTACATTATTGGTTTTCTCTCGGTATGTGTATGCATTGATTGATCCAGGTTCGACTTTGTCATATATTTCGCCTCTGGTTGCTTGTAAAATTGGTATAACATCTGAACCTATAGAGCCGTTTGAGGTAGCCACACCGATTGGGGACTTTATTGTAGCAAAAAAGGTATATAAGAACTGTTCTGTAATTGTATGTGGCCGTGACACTAAGGCAGATCTGGTGGAGTTAGATATGGTCGAGTTCGATGTTATTATGGGAATGGACTGGCTAGCCTCCTGTTATGCTAATGTTGATTGCCAAAATAAGGTAGTTCGTTTCCAGTTTCCTGGGGAGCCAGTTATAGAATGGGCCGGTAATACAGCATCGCCGAAAGGTAAGTTTATTTCATACCTTAAGGCAAAGAAAATGATCAGAAAGGGTTATTTTTATCATCTGGTTCGGGTACAAGACTTGACAGCAGAAACGCCGACTCTTCAGTCAGTTCCCGTGATTAATGAATTTCCAGATGTGTTCCCAGAAGAGCTTCCAGGCCTTCCTCCAGAGCGGGAGATAGATTTTACTATTGATTTGCTTCCAGATACTCAGCCGATATCTATTCCCCCGTACAGAATGACACCGGCAGAATTGAAAGAACTGAAAGAGCAGTTGAAGGATCTGTTAGAAAAAGGCTTCATTAGACCCAGCACTTCGCCTTGGGGAGCCCCGGTATTATTTGTGCGTAAGAAAGACGGGTTGTTGCGTATGTGTATTGATTATCGATAGCTGAATAAGGTAACCATAAAGAATAAATACCCCCTCCCCAGAATTGACGATTTGTTTGATCAGTTGCAGGGCGCCAAGTATTTTTCGAAGATAGATCTTCGGTCTGGCTATCATCAGGTACGGGTACGGGAGGCCGATATTCCTAAGACAGCATTCCGGACCAGATATGGGCATTATGAATTCAGAGTTATGTCTTTTGGGCTGACTAATGCTCCTGCGGTATTCATGGATTTAATGAATCGGGTATTCAGGCCATTCTTGGATATGTTCGTAATTGTATTTATCGATGATATTCTGGTTTATTCTCGATCCGAGGCAGAGCATGCAGATCATCTGAGAGCGGTATTGGGGGTACTTTGGCGTCAGAAATTATATGCAAAATTTTCTAAATGTGAATTCTGGCTGGCTTCAGTGGCATTTCTGGGGCATATTATTGCAGCTGATGGTGTCCGGGTGGATACACAGAAGATTGAGGCCGTGAATAATTGGCCCAGACCCACGACGCCTACCGAGGTACGTAGTTTCCTGGGGTTAGCAGGCTATTACAGAAGGTTTGTGGAAAGGTTTGCTTCGATTTCAGCGCCCTTGACAAGGCTAACTCAGAAGGGAGCCAAGTTCCAGTGGACTGATGCTTGTGAACGAAGCTTCCAGTTGCTGAAAGAGAAGCTGACTACAGCCCCAGTTCTGACTCTTCCAGAGGGACCCGATGGATATGTTATTTATTGTGACGCTTCTGGCGTGGGATTGGGTTGTGTATTGATGCAGCACGGCAGAGTTATAGCTTATGCTTCTCGGCAATTGAAAAAGCATGAAAAGAATTATCCTACTCACGATCTGGAGCTTGCAGCGGTGATCCATGCCCTGAAGATATGGAGACATTATTTATATGGCGTTCATGTTGATATCTATACAGATCATAAGAGTCTCCAGTATATTTTCGCGAGCTTAATTTGCGGCAGCGGAGGTGGCTGGAGCTCCTGAAAGACTATGATGTGGATATTCTGTATCATACGGGCAAGGCTAATGTTGTTGCAGATGCGCTTAGCCGGAAATCTATGGGCAGCTTGGTCGAATTACAGCCAGACAAGAGAGAGATAGTACGTGACATTCATCAGTTGGCTAATCTTGGGGTTTGTCTGGCCGATTCTGGAGGTACACGGATTTCTGTCCGAGGGGTTTCTGAATCATCTATTAAGGAAGATATCAAACGGCATCAATATGAAGATCCTGTTTTGGCACGATACAGAGACACAACCTATGATAAGGAGAAGACTCCGTTCGAGTTCACTCCGGACGGGACTTTATTATTTAGGGGCAGGTTGTGTGTACCTGATATTGCAGGCCTTCGGCAGCAGGTTATGAGCGAGGCACATTATGCTCGCTATTCGGTCCATCCTGGGTCTACGAAGATGTACCATGATCTCCGATGCTTATACTGGTGGGATGGCATGAAACGGGACATCGCAGAGTTCGTCGCCCAGTTTCCCAATTGTCAGCAGGTCAAAATTGAACACCAGAAACCGGGTGGACTGTTGCAGGAAATGGAAATTCCGACGTGGAAGTGGGAGATCATTAATATGGACTTCATTACAAGGTTGCCTCGCACTCCACGGAAGTATGATTCCATCTGGGTTATTGTTGATAGGCTGACAAAATCAGCCCATTTTCTCCCCATCAGGACTACTTATTCCGCCGAGGATTATGCCAGGCTTTATATTAAAGAAATAGTGAAGCTTCATGGAGTTCCTATATCTATTATCACTGACAGAGGTGCTCAGTTCACGGCGAACTTCTGGAGATCTTTTCAGGAAGGATTAGGGACTCAGCTGAGCCTGAGCACAGCTTTCCATCCTCAGAGTGACGGACAGGCTGAGCGCACTATCCAGACGCTTGAAGATATGTTGCGAGCCTGTGTTATTGATTTCAGAGGTAGCTGGGAGGATCACTTGCCATTGATTGAATTTTCTTATAATAACAGCTACCATTCCAGCATCCAGATGGCTCCGTACGAGGCTTTATATGGTAGAAAATGCAGGTCACCTATCGGCTGGTTTGATATTGGCGAGACAGAATTAATCGGCCCAGATATGATCCAGTAGGCCGTTGATAAGGTGAAACTTATTCGGGAACGACTATTGGCAGCCCAGACTCGACAGAAATCATACGCTGACAAACGGCGTCGTCCTTTGGAATTCCAGGTTGGTGATTGGGTATTTCTGAAGGTATCGCCTATGAAAGGCGTAATGCGGTTCGGCAGAAAGGGTAAGCTTAGTCCGCGTTATATTGGGCCTTATCTGATCGTGCGGAAAATTGGGAATGTCGCCTATGAGTTAGACCTGCCATCTGATTTGGAAGCAGTACATCCGGTATTCCATGTGTCTATGCTCCGCAAATGCATTGGTGATCCCTCCAGAATATTCCCTGCGGATGATATTCAGGTGACGGAGCAGTTATCTTATGAGGAGCAGCCCGTAGCTATTTTGGACCGTCAGGTACGGAGGCTCCGTAATAAGGATGTAGCCTCTGTTAAGGTACTGTGGCGGAACGAGAATAGGGAGGAAATGACCTGGGAGTCCGAGGAAGAAATGAAGAAGAAATATCCTCATCTGTTCCCTATGCCCACAGGTAACCTTGAATCCTTACTTAATTTCATTTCAATGCTAATCGTATGTCATATGTGTTGTTTGTAACCATGAACTCCCCCAAAGTGTTTTCAAACCCTATAAGATTAATTTTACATTCGAGGACGAATGTTCTAAAGGGGGGAGGATGTTATATCCCGTGTTTTCACATATTTGGAAAATTGGAAATAATTGTAACTTGTGAGAAATAAGGTCATAATTGATTTTAGTTAACACATGAGTTGTTTATGAATGAATATTAATAAGGAAGTGTTGGAGAAGGCCAAGGGCAAATTTGGAATTTCGGAAATTAGTTTCGGGAATTACAAAATATGATCCATAAGTCATTGGGCTCAAAATTGGATGAAAAAAATTAAGGCCCAATGCTTAAGGGGTGGCCGGCCAAGTGAGGCCTAAATCCACCAAGAATTAATGAAATTTTCCATGGGATTAAATTAATATATGATGTCCTTATCCCTTAGAATTCTGAAGAAGCAAGAAAGAGAGAACAAACAAAAGAAGAGCAAAAATAAGGAGACCATTCGGCCCTAAGCTTGCAAAAATCACCTTAAAAAATCTTGTTCCAAAAATTGCTATCTTGTGGTTTTTCTACTAAATTAAGTGTCCTCTACAACTTGGTGTAGTTGTTTCGGAAGATTGAGCACTAGATTCATCAATCTCACACTTTGGACAAGTGAAGAAGATTGGAGAAAAAGGTAAGAATTCATCCCTTTTTATTATATTATGAAGGCTTGGTTGTGTTGTAGTATGTAGAAATGAGTTGAAAGTATAGAGAAATGGAAGTTTGCAAAGTGGGTATATATATATGCATGTAGCCGTGTGTGTGTATATGTGTATACCTATAGTGTGTTGAATTTTATGTCGTATTCTAGTTGTGGTTATGATGGAAATTACATTGGAAATGAAAGTTGAAAGAATTTGGTTGAAGTTGGAAAATTCCCATGTTGGCCGTGGGTTGTGTTATGATGAAATAACGATGGATTAATGTTGTTTAATATGTTAGTTGTGTTGTTGTGATTCTTGCAATGTAAATGAAGGTAGAATGATGTAAGTTTGCATTGAAATGGAATGTAGGAGCTTATGTCGTCTTAGTATGATTTTATGTCGTTATGGAAATTAGGTTGCTAAGGTACAAATTATGATGATTGTTGATGAACTTGGAAGACGGAAACATGTTATGAATAAATATGCTAAAGATTAGAAGCTTCGGATGAAATGTGGCTTTCATGGAAAGTTGGTATATTTTGTATATCTTGTGTATAGATTGTAGAAATGATATGAAATGCTTCCGAACGGCATTGTAATGATTTTGATTAGTAATGAATGTGAGTATGATGGTGTTGATTTGAAAATTTGGCGTCGGAATGGAAGCTATTGCATTATGTTAAGAAGAAGTCTAGTTGTGTATTATATTGTGCTTTGTTGTAATTGTTGATGTTGTTGTTGGGTTGTTGTTGATTGTTTTGGCCGAGTTGAATTCTCGGGGGTACTATATGTATAGGGGAGGTGCTTCCGAAATTTCGGTAGACAAATATGAATTTAAGTTGAATTCGTAGAATCTAAAACTCACAATTGGTAAATGTGACCATTTGTAGATTCTGGGTGAAACGGGATTGGAGATTGGACGAGCGTGAGACGCATATAAGGTATGTAAAGCTACCCCGATTCTTCTTTTGGCATGTCTAAGTGTTTTATGATCGGATTCGGGCCTCAAAAGACCTTCTTGGCCATCGGAATCCGCAAGAGAAAATCTCAGTTTTTCCTTCAGTAGAATTGAACCATTTTGATATGCTTTTCCTAAAATTATGCAAACTTTCTCTAAACTCCTTGGAAAGCTATAGAATGTCCGTAGAACCTTTATAGGTGACCCCATAAGCTTAAAGGGCGTAATTTGAGCCCACCGCCTTGCTTGTTCCGAGGTGGGCCCGCTATTCCCGGTTTTGCCCTTAATGTACTAAAGTCCCCTTTTTGAACGATTTTTGAAAGAAACGTTTCGACTACCCTTTTAATTACCTAACTAATATGGTTTTAAATATTCCATTAAGTCTGATAAATTGTTTTGATACTCGAAACTCATTTACTATGATTCCTTCCGACTTCATCGGATCGGTTTGTCTTTGATATGCCTCATCGAATCTATGGAAACATTTATGATATTTTACTTGCATTAGTTTCTCACGACTCTATTCGTGGATGCCCCAATGTTTCCCACACTGAGCCCGGGCCAGGATATGTTGTCAAGCGTAATCCCCTGCATTGTTCGCCGTGCCTCGATGTGAGGGGGCAGGTATATACGTACATGGGTTTGTGGAGTATGCTGTGCCATGTACGTTTGTTCTGATATGATTTATTATGGCCATCTGATATGACATATTTTGTTATGGGGTTATGCCCCTATTCTGATTCTTCTGTGTTGTGGCACCAGCGTCGGGAGGGTGGCCACGTTCTGCCTGCCGAGTCCCTTGGCAGGGGCCGGATTTGATATGACATATGTTCTGTACACACTCTGCATGTTTTGGAAATATGTATCTGATACTTTGGATTTTCTGTTTACTTTCTGTATGTTCTGCACCAGTTATGATTTTGTTTCTGCAACTCTGGCTTTACATATTCAGTACATATTTCGTACTGACCCCCTTTCTTCGGGGGCTGCGTTTTCATGCCGCGCAGGTACCGACGACAGGTTTGCTGATCCGTCTGCTTAGGATCTCATTCTGCTATTCTTGGAGCGCTCTTTTATTCAGAGCCATCTTTTGGTATAGTCTGTCACTTCTATATATGTACATTCTCGTTCATGGGTACGGCGGGGCCCTGTCCCGTCATAGGATTCTGTCGGTTTGTTAGGGGTCTATAGACATGTTGTGGGTTGGGATCTTTCTGTACAGTTGGGTGCTTATGTTGTGTTTGGGCGATCCCATTCGCCGCGGCGGCCGGTCCGCATATATTTAGATGTTGCATTGTTGGCCCTGTGTGGCCTTTGTTGGTATTTTCTGCGTGCAGGATATATGGGATAGTCCGTAAAACAAAGGAAACTCTGCCGAAATTTGTCTAAAAATTAGCTAAATTTGAAATAAAGCCTTGTCGTCTTCTGCCATATACTAGAATGCGTTTGAGTGCCCAGATCGGGCACTAGTCATGGTCTACGGGGTTGGGTCGTGACAGTTATTTTCATGAATTTTATGATGTAAATAAAGGTGTTTAATGGGTGGAGTTGGAACTAAAGTCGTTTGTGAGTTGTTGTAAGGATTATAGAAATGACGATATAGCTTAGTTGCGTATGAATTGATGTTGTACTTGTCGTGTGGATATCTGGTCATAACTTACTGAAATTATATGAAAAGAAGACATGAAATTATGTGTAAAAATCGTATGTGGTTTGCTTAGTATGTTCGTAAACGTTTGCAAGAATTCCGAACATTTTTATGTTGTCGGTTAGGGACTGTTTTGGACATGTTGTTGGTTAGGGACTGTTTTGGATGTGTTGTTTTGGCTAAGTTGGAAAAATTAATTATAGTAAAGAATATACATCATGTTACCATAGTGGTTGGGATGTTATAGAATCGTTTTGACGAAATGTTATGACTATAGACTAACAAGAATAAATTGGACGTGTCATAATCGCATGTAGACTATTATTGGGTGTTGTAATGTGCGGACTGTTTTGACACGTTGTTGTTATTCTTATTGAGCTTGGAAGATTAATGATAATTAAGATTATACATTGTGTTGTATGTTGGATGGGCTGTTATAAGTTGTTACATGCAAAGGTTAAGGCTACGAACTATTAGAAGTAACTTGAGAATGTAGTAGCCGTATGTGAATCGTTATTGCATGTTGTGAATGTGGGCTGTTTGGGATATTGTGTGGGCTGTCCGGATTGGTATTGAACACATAATTATTGATGTTGGATTGGTTGTATGTTGTTGGTTTGGATACAAGAGAAAACGTTGTCTAAACATCTAGAAAGGAGTTACTAACGTTAGAATACATTTTGAATCTCCCCGTAACTTAAACGTAGTTGTTGGCATCTTAATATAGGTTGAAGTATTATCGGGCAGCGTATACATATTGTGTGACGAATAAGCGCTAAAGGTATGTGAAGCTAACCCTTCTTTCTTTTTGGCATGATCGTTGTGAAATGAATATACGATATATATACGATTCCAAAGGAAAATTCCTATTCTTAGAGCCACTAGGTTGGCTATTGATCTTGATTCCCATAACTTATGTTTTGTTTTATATATATTGATATGTACACATGATTTCAAAGTTCCATTTTGATATGATCCACAGGGACATCCGAAAGGTATATGGTATGACTATTATTTGAAATTGCGAACGATGGTTCGTGTTGACTATCCTATTGAGTCCTTAAAAATGTTTTGAATTGCATATAGTTTCTCACCACTCTACTCGTGCATACCTCAATATATCTTTCACCAAGTCCCGGTCCGGGTATGTTATCGTGCACACTTCCACTGCATTGTTCGCCGATTCCCTCATTAAAGGGCCGGGTACAATATATATACATATATTCTGGAGTTATGCTGTGTTATGGTGTTATGCTGTGTTATGATGTTATGCTGTGTTAGGGAGTTATGCTGTGTTACGGAGTTATATTATATTCTGGAGTATGCTGTGTTATGGCGCCAGAGACAGGGTGGCGACCATGTTCACCGAGTCCCATAATGGGTCCGGATCTGACATATGATATTGATGTGCATGAGTTATGTTTCAAAAGCAAGTACTTGGTATTTTGGTTATTGTACTCATTTTCTGTACCTCTTATTTCAATTATGATCCCGTTTACTGGATTTCATGCTTTACATGCTCGTCACATATTTCGTACTGACCCCCTTTCTTCGGGGGGCTGCGTTTCATGCCCGCAGGTGCAAATACTCGCTTTGGTGATCCGACAGCTTAAGATTCCCCTTCTGCTATTTTGGAGAGTTCTGTTGTTCCGGAGCCCAGATTTGGTATAGATCCTTTCTAATCTAAATATATGCATATGTTGACTAAGGGTACGACGGGGCCCTGTCCCGTCATATTTATTGTTGAAACTCTTAGAGGTCTGTGGACATATGTGTGGGTTGTGTATGGGTTCTGTTTAGCTGTGTCTATACGATGTGCTGTGGTATGATGTTCGTCTATAATGGCAGCCTTGTTGGCTTGCATATGATATTGATATGTGGTGGCAGCCTTGTCGGCTTGCTTTTATATGTATAATTATGCGACAAATCTGAGACCATGGTTGGTCGTTATAAGATCCATATTGAGTTTGTTGTGAAAAGAACATATAGCTAAAGAATATGTATACGGGTGTCCAGGTCGGGCACCAGTAACGGCCTACGGGGTTGGGTCATGACAAAAGTTGTATCAGAGCGGTTTATCCTCGGAGTGTCTACAGACCGTGTCTAGTAGAGTCTTGTTTATCGGTGTGTTGTGCACCACATCTATAAACATAAAGCTACAAGACATTTAGGATGTTACCTTTCTTTCATATCTCAGATCGTGCGATAGAGCCCAGCCATAGGAAATGAAATTCCTTGTACTAACCTTTGATTTCAGCTGAAGAACGACATTGACAGAAGGAAGCGATTGACGATATTGGAAATTACAAAGTACACAGGTAAGTAACGGTACGAAAGAGGCATGTCAGATAAGGTAAGAATATTGAAATGTGATTTGTAATGTAAAATTGGAGGACGAAAGAGAAGGTGGGTAGGAAAGTATAATAGAACAGATCGTTAAAGGATCAGGTACGTCTCGAGGTGCAATATGTGAGGTAAGTCCCGACACCTTTATGCCTTTCACTTGAAGTTGGGAGCCCTGTGTGGCTATGATACGATATGATATATGTGTATATATGTTGGCCCTGTGAGGCATTGTTCGTATTTCCCGCGTGCAGGTTTTGAGATAATAAGAAATACAGAGGAAACTCTGCCAAAATTTTCCTAGAAATAAAAAGAGAATGAGATGTAGGTTTTTCCTGAAAGGTCCTGTCAATAGTAATGACAGGATTTGACTAAGTTGCGAGTACGGCTAACCTCGAGAAATAAGTTAACTGCTGAATAGATGGTAATAGTAATTATGAGGTCAAGATCAATATGGTAAAAAAAAAAAAAGAGGAAATGTTAAGACAATTTGGAAGAGCTTGTGATAATAAAAGATTAATCAGAAAGGGTAAAAAGGGTTAAGTATGCCTACTCCACAGAGTGTAATTAAACCATAACAAGAATTGTGAATAAGATTAAAAAGTGTTGCGCTAGGGGATCGAATACGAACAGGGTATAATAAGGAGGATTGTTATGAAAATAAGTAAAGCCTAGTGAGGAAGTGGCCAAAGACATGACGTGATCCGTGTGACTAGAATATAAAGGTAAGTGTAAAACGGAAAAGCGAGCTATAGTACAAATAAGAAAGACTTATCAAGTTCTGTAGGGAAAGTTTAAAATAAAGGGTACATGATAACGAAAATGATAGCAAGTACGAGAAAAGAAAGAGTAATTGAAAGGGAGGAAATAAGAAGAAAGCGAGATGACAGTGTAGCAATAGGTTATGACATGTACAGCCGAGAAAACGAGTATTATAAGTGACGGAACTGTGAAAGGCCAGGTTATAGGAAAAGGAGTAACGGGGTAGAATGAGTGCTAGAAAATGACTGATATGATAAGAATAGACGTGGAGGAACAAATACGCTCTGAAAATGAGAAAAAGATTATGCGGAAGTAATGTGTTCCGAAGGATACAAAGATAGCATAAGATTCCACGTGTACCGAATAAAAGATAGACATAAACGGGAGAAATGATAAGGGAATTCTAAAGGAAGATGGTCAGAAAGGGTTATATTTATCATCTGGTACGGGTACACGACCTGAAGGTAGAGGCGCCGACTTTTCAGTCAGTGCCGGTCGTTAGCGAGTTTCCCGATGTATTCCCAGATGAAATTCCAGGCCTTCCTCCTGAGCGTGAGATAGAGTTCGCTATAGACGTATTACCAGACACTCAGCCCATATCTATTCCTCCTTACAGAATGGCACCTGCAGAACTGAAGGAACTGAAGGAGCAGCTGAAGGATTTATTAGAAAAGGGCTTTATAAAGCCCAGTACATCACCTTGGGGAGCACCGGTATTATTTGTAAAGAAGAAGGATGGGTCGCTGCGGATGTGTATTGATTATAGGCAGCTGAATAAAGTAACCATAAAGAACAGGTATCCTCTCCCCAGGATCGATGATTTATTTGACCAGTTGCAGGGTGCTAAGTGTTTCTCGAAGATAGACCTGCGGTCAGGTTATCACCAGGTGCGGGTAAAGGAGGCAGACATTCCAAAGACTGCATTCAGGACCCGATACGGGCATTACAAATTTAGAGTGATGTCCTTTGGGTTGACCAATGCTCCAGCAGTATTTATGGATTTGATGAACAAAGTGTTCAAGACATTTCTTGATCTGTTCGTGATTGTATTCATTGATGATATTCTGGTCTATTCACGATCAGAAGAAGAGCATGCAGATCACTTGAGAACGGTACTTAGGGTGCTCCAGCACCAGAAATTGTATGCTAAGTTCTCTAAATGTGAATTCTTGTTGACTTCAGTAGCAGTGTTGGGGCATATTATTGGAGCTGATGGCGTTCGGGTAGATACGCAGAAGATTGAGGCGGTGAAGACTGGGCCTAGACCTACGACACCTACTGAAGTACGCAGCTTTCTGGGGCTAGCAGGGTATTACAGAAGGTTCGTAGAGAAGTTTGCCTCAATTTCAGCGCCTTTAACGAGGCTAACCCAGAAGGCAGCTAAGTTCCAGTGGACAGACGCTTGTGAACGGAGTTTCCAGTTGCTGAAGGATAAATTGACTACGGCCCCAGTCCTAACTCTTCCTGAGGGACCAGATGGTTATGTCATTTATTGTGATGCTTCCGGTGTTGAGTTAGGTTGTGTGATGATGCAGCATGGCAAGGTCATAGCCTATGCCTCCCGACAGCTCAGAAAGCACGAAAGAAATTATCCCACCCATGATCTGGAGTTAGCAGCGGTGATTCATGCTATAAAAATATGGAGACATTATTTATATGGTGTGCATGTTGACCTTTATACAGATCATAAGAGTCTCCAGTACATCTTTAAGCAGAAGGAGCTGAATCTGCGGCAGAGGCGGTGGCTAGAGTTGCTGAAGGACTATGATGTTGACATTCTATACCACCCAGGGAAAGCAAATGTGGTAGCAGATGCACTCAGCCGTCGATCTATGGGCAGTTTGGCAGATGTACAACTAGAGCGGAAGGAGATAGTCCGTGAGATTCACCAGTTAGCTAATTTGGGAGTCCGTTTGGATGATTCTGAAAATGGCAGGATTTCTGTTCGGGGAGTTGCTGAGTCTTCTATCATAGAAGAGATAAAGAGACACCAGTACGAGGACCCTATTCTTGTACGTCACAGGGATGTAGCTCTTCAAAAGGAAGAGACCCCATTTAAGGTTGCACCTGACGGAGTGATACGATACCAAGGTAGATTATGTGTACCTGAGGTTGTAGGGCTACGACAACAGGTGATGGGAGAGGCACACTGTGCCCGTTATTCTATTCCTCCAGGGTCAACGAAGATGTATCATGACCTCAGATGCTTGTATTGGTGGGATGGCATGAAGAAGGATATATCAGAGTTTGTTGCTCGGTGTCCGAATTGCCAGCAGGTTAAGGTCGAGCACCAGAAGCCTGGAGGACTATTACAGGAGATGGAGAATCCGACCTGGAAGTGGGAGGTGATTAATATGGACTTCTTCATAGGTTTACCTCGCACTCTGCGAAAATATGACTCTGTTTGGGTCATCGTTGATAGGTTGACAAAGTCAGCCCATTTCATTCCAGTTAGGACTACATATTCAACTGAGGATTATGCCAGGTTGTACCTTAAGGAGATAGTGAGACTTCACGGGGTTCCCACAACTATTATTTCTGATAGAGGATCCCAGTTCACAGCTAACTTCTGGAGATCCTTCCAGGAAGGATTGGGGACACAAGTGAGTCTCAGTACGGCGTTCACCCTCAGACTGACGGACAGGCCGAGCGTACCATTCAGACACTACAAGATATGTTACAGGCCTGTGTTATGGATTTTCGGGGTAGCTGGGACGATCATTTTCCACTTATTGAGTTCGCATATAATAACAGCTACCATTCGAGTATTCAGATGGCACCGTATGAGGCCTTGTATGGGAGGAAGTGCAGATCACCTATTGGCTGGTTTGATGTTGGTGAGACCAAGCTGATAGGCCCAAATATGATTCAGCAGGCTGTTGATAAGGTGAAGCTCATTCAGGAGAGATTACTGGCGGCCCAGAGTTGGCAGAAATCATATGCAGATAATCGACGTCGACACTTGGAGTTTCAGGTTGGTGACTGGGTGTTCTTGAAGGTGTCGCCCATGAAAGGTGTCATGAGATTTGGCAGGAAAGGGAAGCTAACACCGAGATATATTGGACCTTATCAGATTTTCCGTAGAGTAGGCCAGGTTGCCTACGAGTTAGACCTACCGGCTGATTTGGAAGCAGTGCATCCAGTCTTTCACGTGTCAATGCTTCGCAAATGTATAGGCGATCCTTCCAGGGTATTTCCCGTAGATGATGTCCAAGTGACAGAGGAATTATCCTATATGGAGCAGCCTATAGCCATACTTGATCGGCAGGTTAGGAGGTTACGAACTAAGGACGTGGCTTCAGTTAAAGTATTATGGCGAAACAACAATAGGGACGAGATGACATGGGAAGCCGAGGAGGAGATGAAAGACAAGTATTCTTACTTGTTCTCTACGCCTACAGGTAACTTCAACTCCTCACTTGATTATATTAATAGCTTGATGAAACGATATGTTATAATGATAAGGGAGACTTCCCCAAAATTCTTATAGGACCGTACGGGACCAATTCAACATTCGAGGACGAATGTCCTAAAGGGGGGGGGGGGGGAGAATGTTAGACCCTGTATTTTATACGTCGAGTTATTCGCGAAGGAATCGACGTGAGATAGAAACCTCGAATTCTTAATTTCTAAACTAGAACTAATCGGTTATAAATTTTACTTAGTACAAAAATATTATTGGAGATTAGGAATTACTTAATTATGGTGTTAAGTAAAAATTTGTGACAACAATGAACCAAGAAGGATCATCAATGTGTAAGGACAAAAGATGACTCAAAGTCATCTAAAATAAAGCTATTATGGAAGACATACAAATATGCATTCAAATGTGGAATCATTCACTACACTTTCAATATTTTGTAGACAACTAAAATACACTTCATAATCAATGGGAGGGTTCGGCCAAGGAGCTGAAATTTGGATGAGGAAAAGGTTAGTCATGCAATTGAATATTGAAGCATGCATTACTTTATAAAAGCATACATTATTTTATGAAGACATAACATGGTGGAGGAATCATTTCACATTAAAAATTGATCATTCATCTTTGTATGATTACAATGGACAAATGATGGTGTATGAATCATCCACCACACATGAAATTGTCTTGTAAACAATTGAAAAGAAAGAAGAAGAAAGGAAACAACAAGGAGGCAATTCGGCCATCTAGCCGAAAGTTGAAGGAAAAATGAAATAATTTTTTTATGTAAAGTTAATGGAGTGACTCATGCCATAAGTGGAGCATGTGACCAACTTGTAGGCATCTAAAGTTGAACCAAATAACGACTAAGACATCAGCCTTCACAATTCATTTCAACTACACAACACAAAGAAAGAAAACATAGAAAACCTACAGAGAGAGGGAGCAACTCTCGGCCAACTAGGGCTGATTTTGAGCTCTTTCAGTCTTGATCCAAAATTTATTTTCCAAGGTGTTTCAACCCTTTAGAAGGTCCCTAGAACGTGAAGATAGTCTTTGGAGCAACAAGAACCATTTTCATCTCAAGTCACCAACTCTAGCCAAGTAGAGAAGTCAAGTTGTCAAGGTAAGATCTAACTTTCTTTTCCATGCATTAAGGGTGACGTAGATGAGTAGATATAAGTTGTATGCATAAAATAAGGTGTGTTGATGTTGCAACATGATAGTAACCATGAGGTTATATGTGTTGATGTTGAAGTATGGTTGTAACTTGAAGAACATGAATCGCATGCATAAAATCATGAATGTTGGTGTTGGAATGACTATGTGGCCGAGGGGACTGTTTTTGTCACGACCCGTCTAGGGGCCGTGACGAGTACCCGATACTTGTACCGAGCACCCCTTGTATATCATTTTACCTTTACCTCTTAGTAAGCCATGTAAACAGAGCCATTTTGTTTTTGAACATTAACATTAGCGGCGTCATTCTGAACATAGACTAATAAACTTCGTTATCAATTATACATCAACATTAGCATGCCAAAACACCATAGATCTAACTGTACTTAACTGACTGTACATAACTGTCTACGAGCCTCTAGACGTAGTACACTTATACATAGAAAGGGCCGGGTGCTGCCGTGCCCGAATATACATACACAAAATAGTACCGCAGAAGTGAGACTTCAGAACAACTGGAGCGCCGTCAACACTGCTGGTAAGGCTCCTATGGATCAAATCCGCCTATCTGCTGACCTGCGCGGCATGAAACGCAGCGTCCACAAGAAGGGACGTCAGTACGAATAGTGTACCGAGTATGTAAGGCATGAAAGATAACACTAGCAGTAACATAATGTATAATTAATAATTTCATGGAGTCACAGAATATAGAAGATAGAACGTATCTCATGTCATATATTATCATCTCGTATCATATCGTATTATATCTTATCTTGTCTTGTCGTAGTATATCACGTCATAGTATATCGTGTCATAGAGTGTCAGGCTATAGTATATCATAACATAGTACCTCATATCGTAGCATGGCATGTTATAACATGTCGTGTCATAGCATAGCGTGTCATAACATGTCTTACCATAGCATAACATATCATAGCGTATCATAGCATAACATAGCTTGTCATATCATGTCCTGTCGTAGCAGATCATAGCATATCATGTAATAGTATAGCTTACCATAGCATATCTTATCATAGCATGTCTGGTCATGACATGGTAGGTCATATCATAGCGCCGATCAATGCCGGCTCACCCACATAGTGCCGATATACACCGGCTCACCCATATATCCCGCGTCCGGGCACCCCGCGTCCGGGATGATAAGCCAGCTGATCAGGTAGCAATGAAACATATTTCCCTTCCCATTCCCCCATGTATCCCTTCCCCCCAACCCAGGTTCATATACATAGCTTGCACACATATACATGTCTTATATATACATTTACTTATCTTATATACATATATATCTTTTATATACTTATACATATCTTATATACATATACATGTTATATATATATATATATACATGACTTATATACATACACATGTTTTCTATATGTATATATCCTATAAGCACACAAGGGAGCCCAAGAAAAAATCATATAGCCATCGGAGCGGCGTAAGGCCGGTGACCTCCGATTACATTATGGAATACTCGTGATCGCTCTTGTCTCACCTCGAAGGGACGAATATTTTGAGGTGAGATGGTCAATGGAGAATAGTATTAAAGTAAACGTAGAATGAAATTGTGGGCATCATAGATGACAGTTCATAGACTTTGAAATCTTTAGAAAATAAAGTCATAGCTAGGAAATATAAATAAGATTCAAAAATTAATTTATCATTTTCATATTTACATAAGATACTTAGCTTAGTTATCTTGGTCATAGAGTCGTTCCGGTAGCACGTATCATAGGCATATCCTCTTATCTAACGTCATTGTTATCATTACCGTCATGGAAGGGTCCTCGTTGGAGGAGTCATAGTACTTATCATTTGGTAACGAAATCGGGATCAAAAGTTCCCTTTGGATTCACTTCTAATAAGTCAAGCAACACTGTAAGGAAAGATCCGAGAGTAGCGGGCCCACCTCGGGCCGGATGGGGTGGCGTATGTTATTTACATATATTACGTGTCATGTCATTACTTGTGAGGGTTCTAGGGTAATCGGGTCCCACTCGTGCAAGTTCTAAGGGTTTAAGAGGTCTTTCCATCATTTGCACAGTTTCTAGTTCAATTCTATTGAACAAAAAGTGGAAAACTTTAGGTGCGGATTCCGGGGACTAGGGTTGTCTCCGAGGCTCGTACCCGACTTATTACAGCTAAGACATGCCATAGAAAGGAGGGTGAAGCCTTACATACCTCTTTCCGCTCCTTTTGCTATTCCAAATTCACGTCGCAATCTCGTCAAAATCTGCAAATTGGTCATGTTTACCAAAACTCTTATTAGGGTACTTAGAGTTAGAATCTTAAGGAAACATTTGGCTACCGAAATTTCGGCAGCACTTCCCCTATAAATACTCCATCCCACCAAGTTCAACTTGGCTAATTTCAATCAACAACAATCCCGGGAATTCAAACCCGACCAAAATATCAACCACAATTCCAACAACAACAATACTAACAACTTCCATATTTAATCAACTTACTACTTCTTCCAAAAACTTTCTAACTTTAATGAAAACAATAACAACCTCATAATCTATATTCCAACAACATCATACTAAATAAAATTGACTCATTCTCTTCCATTTTTTCACCATAACCACACGGCCAACACCAACATACAGACTACAACTTCTCAAAATTCATTCAACTTCCATTTTCCACATATCATTCACAACAATAACAACCAAACACTAATTAAAATAATTGAAGCATGACTCCTACACATATATACATACACACGACCATGTACTATATTTCTCTCCTTCATGAATTTCATCCATTTTAGCATACTACAACACATATAAACCATATATAACACATAAAACAAGATCAAAACTCACCTTTCTTCTTCAACTTCTCACTTGACTACAACTTGACAACTTGTATGATTTTAAATCTTTCTTGCTCCAACAACAACTCCACCTTGTTAATCACCCTTTACTTGGTAGAAAATGATTTTTGAAGAATTTTTATCAATTTTCTTGTTGTTTTTGATCTTGGCCGAAATGGCCTTCAAGTTTTTCTCCTCCTTTTCTTGTTCTTACTTTCTTGAAAATTCTAGAGAGTTTGATGAAAAAGATGACTTGGTCATCTCTTTATTTACTCATTAACCTTGATGTGGGCTTAATCCCACACCAAATGGACGGCCAAACAAGGCCCAAACCTTAGCCCACTTAGTTTTTTTGATATTTTTGGGCCAACTCGGTTTGGTCCCGAGTTGGGCCTAGCCCACTGACCTTTCGACCTTAAAACGTCCATATCTCGTTGTACCGACGTCACCTGGGGACCCACGACCTATGGTTGAAAAGCTAATTCAATTATGTACAACTTCTATTTCTTGGTAATTTTCCAAATTCCAAACTTATAATACCGTGTTTGCCCCTTGAAGTCAGATCACCCGAAAACGTTTTCTTAAAAATATTCGTTTGGAGGACTTCCACTTTGATTTGGCCCAAGGGTCCTTCTTGAGTTGTGTTTAACTTCTCATATGTGATTCATATGAATTTTCAGATGTCCCAAAAAAATCTCGATGTGTGGGTCCCACCTCAGCAATTAATCTGACGTTCAAAAATACGGGATATAACATTCTCCGCCCCTTTAGAACATTCGTCCTCGAATGTTAAACTGGCCTCATAGTGTATCATAATACTTCGGGGGAGGTCTCTTTCGTAGACATCTCACATGTCGCTTAGGTCGCTTTTATGTCGTAAGTCCATTGAGTAAGCTCCGAACGTTGGCCCCACGTTAATAAGTCCCCTTTCTGTCACGCTTTCTCCTCTTCCGTTAGTCTTGTCCGTCTCATGACTTTTATAGGGTTTGTAACCACTCCACACACTCTAATTTACATTGGACTACCTAGCTTCACATTCGTCTCTTGTTCCCATATTTGTGAAAATTTCAGCATATTTCCCAAGGGGTCACCCATCATGAAATTACTCCCACCTGAGCACGCTTAACCTTGAAACTTTAATGCATTTCAGTGTCTCGGTGTTAGTATTTTTACCTCCGCTTCCACGTACTACCTATATCACATAATATGGGCAAGTTGGGGTCTCGGCAATGTTCAAAACGCCCTCGTAACGTATCTTTCTCTTTTAATGACTATTTAGCCTTCGTGGTCACTAATATTCACTTCGTATTCGTGTGTATGGTTACTCTTGTCCTGAATTTTTCCTGAATTCTTTATATGTTCCATAATACAAGGGACGGTGCAAGATAAGGTAAAATCCAATTCAATTTAACATCCATATATTATAGAAAAGATGCCGGAAGTGTACCTGCGGCCGCATCGGTGGAAGGTCCAGGATCCTGCCGTCCTGTCAATGCATATATACGGTGTGGAGGGCCGGATGAACTGGGTGTCCCTCCTCTGCCTCGGCCACAGCCTGCTGGAGCCTGGGAGGCCTGTCCTGGAGGGCGCACGGACGGTGAGGAACTCACTGCTGACCCGGCGGGCTGAGCTCTGCTTCTCTCATTCCTTAGCAGACAATCTCGCATCAAATGGTCAGTCCGTCCGCAAGCATAGCACGCACCTGTATCCCGGTAACACTGTCCCGAGTGTGGCCTGCCACACCGGGTACACCGTGGCGGGGGTGGCATCATCCTGCTGGATTCAGCTCTATACTGGGACCCCGAAGCTCTAGTGTCCTGACCTGCTCCCGAATAAGTAGAACGGTCAAATCCCCTATCCGTAAATCGAGGCGGTGCACTGGCCGCCGGTTGTTCTGAATGCCTGAATTGCTCTTGTGTCTGTCCCCCTCTGTACTCGCTTTTAGCCCTGGAAAACCTGCCCCTTTTTCTGGAACCCCTATCTGGGTAACGCTCCTCTCGCAGTGACTGATATTGTTCCTCCAGGTTTTGGGCGTGGGCCTGGATTCGAGTAATAGTCATCCCGTCCTGGAGTGAAGCTGTCAAACATCCCTTAACCAAATGTGGCCCTAGCCCACTCACAAATCGGTGTACATGATCTCCCCTATCCGCTATCATGGCTGGGGCATACCTGGCTAACGAATTAAAACGGAGGTTGTATTCTCGAACGCTCATATTTCCCTGTCTTAGGTTCAAGAACATATCGGCTCCAGCCCGTCGAACCTCTGGCGGTAGGAAATGTTGCAGGAACGCCTCAGTGAACTCCTGCCAAACCGGAGGGGGTGCATTTGCTCCCCTCGATGATATCCAGCTACTGTACCACAGAACTGCCTCATCCCACAGCCTGTATGAAGCCAACTCTACGGACTCCGTATCTGAAGCATGTATAATCCTCAGAGTCCTCAGCATCTCATCTATAAAGTTCTGCGGGTCCTCCTCTGGCTTTGATCCATAAAACTCTGGCGGCTTCAGGGTAATAAAGTCACGGGCCCTTGCGCTTACCGCCTTATCTCCCAGGTCTACATCTTGTCGCTGAGCCTGTGCGGCGACTAACTGGGTCAATAACTGGATGGCCTCTGCCATCTGCTGGCCCGGAGCTGCTGGCGGTGGAACTGGAGGTGCGGGGGCTGGAGCTGGAACTCTTTCCTGCTCTGCTGATATAGGGGAAGCAGGAGGAGTCTGAGGGGGAGCTTCATTATGGGATTCTCCTTCTTCTAGCTCCTGTTCAACTCTCCTTCCAGCCGCCGTCTCGCCCTTCTGGGCCGCCCTAGCTTTCTTCTTCGGCGGCATTACTGAAACCATAACTCAGGATTAGGAAAAGAATATGGAAACCTAGTAGCATAGCTCTATCGCACGATCTTGAGTACAAAGAAGGTCATATTTCCTAAATGCCCTGTAGCCTCCTGTTTATAAGTGTGGCGCGCTACATACCCATAAACAAGACTCTACTGGACACGGCTCGTAGACAAACTCCTAGGACCGAACTGCTCTGATACCACTTCTGTCATGACCCGTCTAGGGGCCGTGACGAGTACCCGATACTTGTACCGAGCACCCCTTGTCTATCGTTTTACCTTTACCTCTTAGCAAGCCATGTAAACAGAGCCATTTTTTTTTTGAGCATTAACATTAGCGGCGTCATTCTGAACATAGACTAATAAACTTCGTTATCAATTATACATCAACATTAGCCTGCCAAAACACCATAGATCTAACTGTACTTAACTGACTGTACATAACTGTCTACGAGCCTCTAGACGTAGTACACTTATACATAGAAAGGGCCGGGTGCTGCCGTGCCCGAATATACATACACAAAATAGTACCGCAGAAGTGAGGCTCCGGAACAACTGGAGCGCCGTCAACACTGCTGGTAAGGCTCCTAAGGATCAAATCCGCCTATCTGCTGACCTGCGCGGCATGAAACGCAGCGTCCACAAGAAGGGACGTCAGTACGAATTGTGTACCGAGTATGTAAGGCATGAAAGATAACACTAGCAGTAACATAATGTATAATTAATAATGTCATGGAGTCACAGAATATAGAAGATAGAACGTATCTCATGTCATATATTATCATCTCGTATCATATCGTATTATATCTTATCTTGTCTTGTCCTAGTATATCACGTCATAGTATATCGTGTCATAGAGTGTCAGGCTATAGTATATCATAACATAGTACCTCATATCGTAGCATGGCATGTTATAGCATGTCGTGTCATAGCATAGCGTGTCATAGCATGTCTTACCATAGCATAGCATATCATAGCGTATCATAGCATAACATAGCTTGTCATATCATGTCCTGTCGTAGCAGATCATAGCATATCATGTCATAGTATAGCTTACCATAGCATATCTTATCATAGCATGTCTGGTCATGACATGGTAGGTCATATCATAGCGCCGATCAATGCCGGCTCACCCACATAGCGCCGATATACACCGGCTCACCCATATATCCCGCGTCCGGGCACCCCGCGCCCGGGATGATAAGCCAGCTGATCAGGTAGCAATGAAACATGTTTCCCTTCCCATTCCCCCATGTATCCCTTCCCCCCAACCCAGGTTCATATACATAGCTTGCACACATATACATGCCTTATATACATTTACTTATCTTATATACATATATATCTTTTATATACTTATACATATCTTATATACATATACATGTTATATATATATATATATATATATATATATATATATATATATATATATATATATATATACATGTCTTATATACATAGACATGTTTTCTATATGTATATATCCTATAAGCACACAAGGGAGCCCAAGGAAAAATCATATAGCCATCGGAGCGGCGTAAGGCCGGTGACCTCCGATTACATTATGGAATACTCGTGATCGCTCTTGTCTCACCTCGAAGGGACGAATATTTTGAGGTGAGATGGTCAATGGAGAATAGTATTAAAGTAAACGTAGAATGAAATTGTGGGCATCATAGATGACAGTTCATAGACTTTGAAATCTTTTGAAAATAAAGTCATAGCTAGGAAATATAAATAAGATTCAAAAATTAATTTATCATTTTCATATTTACATAAGATACTTAGCTTAGTTATCTTGGTCATAGAGTCGTTCCGGTAGCACGTATCATAGGCATATCCTCTTATCTAACGTCATTGTTATCATTACCGTCATGGAAGGGTCCTCGTTGGAGGAGTCATAGTACTTATCATTTGGTAACGAAATCGGGATCAAAAGTTCCCTTTGGATTCACTTCTAATAAGTCAAGCAACACTGTAAGGAAAGATCCGAGAGTAGCGGGCCCACCTCGGGCCGGATGGGGTGGCGTATGTTATTTACATATATTACGTGTCATGTCATTACTTGTGAGGGTTCTAGGGTAATCGGGTCCCACTCGTGCAAGTTCTAAGGGTTTAAGAGGTCTTTCCATCATTTGCACACTTTCTAGTTCAATTCTATTGAACAAAAAGTGGAAAACTTTAGGTGCGGATTCCGGGGACTAGGGTTGTCCCCGAGGCTCGTACCCGACTTATTACATCTAAGACATGCCATAGAAGGGAGGGTGAAGCCTTACATACCTCTTTCCGCTCCTTTTGCTATTCCAAATTCACGTCGCAATCTCGTCAAAATCTGCAAGTTGGTCATGTTTACCAAAACTCTTATTAGGGTACTTAGAGTTAGAATCTTAAGGGAACATTTGGCTACCGAAATTTCGGCAGCACTTCCCCTATAAATACTCCATCCCACCAAGTTCAACTTGGCTAATTTCAATCAACAACAATCCCGGGAATTCAAACCCGGCCAAAATATCAACCACAATTCCAACAACAACAATACTAACAACTTCCATATTCAATCAACTTACTACTTCTTCCAAAAACTTTCTAACTTTAATGAAAACAATAACAACCTCATAATCTATATTCCAACAACATCATACTAAATAAAATTGACTCATTCTCTTCCATTTTTTCACCATAACCACACGGCCAACACCAACATACAGACTACAACTTCTCAAAATTCATTCAACTTCCATTTTCCACATATCATTCACAACAATAACAACCAAACACTAATTAAAATAATTGAAGCATGACTCCTACACATATATACATACACACGGACATGTACTATATTTCTCTCCTTCATGAATTTCATCCATTTTAGCATACTACAACACATATAAACCATATATAACACATAAAACAAGATCAAAACTCACCTTTCTTCTTCAACTTCTCACTTGACTACAACTTGACAACTTGTATGATTTTGAATCTTTCTTGCTCCAACAACAACTCCACCTTGTTAATCACCCTTTACTTGGTAGAAAATGATTTTTGAAGAATTTTTATCAATTTTCTTGTTGGTTTTTGATCTTGGCCGAAATGGCCTTCAAGTTTTTCTCCTCCTTTTCTTGTTCTTACTTTCTTGAAAATTCTAGAGAGTTTGATGAAAAAGATGACTTGGTCATCTCTTTATTTACTCATTAACCTTGATGTGGGCTTAATCCCACACCAAATGGACGGCCAAACAAGGCCCAAACCTTAGACCACTTATTTTTTTTGATTTTTTTGGGCCAACTCGGTTTGGTCCCGAGTTGGGCCTAGCCCACTGACCTTTCGACCTTAAAATGTCCATATCTCCTTGTACCGACGTCACCTAAGGATTATAGAAATGACGATATAGCTTAGTTGCGTATGAATTGATGTTGTACTTGTCGTGTGGATAGCTGGTCATAACTTACTGAAATTATATGAAAAGAAGACATGAAATTATGTGTAAAAATTGTATGTGGTTTGCTTAGTATGTTCGTTAACGTTTGCAAGAATTCCGAACATTTTTATGTTGTCGGTTAGGGACTGTTTTGGACATGTTGTTGGTTAGGGACTGTTTTGGACGTGTTGTTTTGGCTAAGTTGGAAAGATTAATTATAGTTAAGAATATACATCATGTTGCCATAGTGGTTGGGATGTTATAGAATCATTTTGATGAAATGTTATGACTATAGACTAACAAGAATAAATTGGACGTGTCATAATCGCATGTAGACTATTATTGGGTGTTGTAATGTGCGGACTGTTTTGATACGTTGTTGTTATTCTTATTGATCTTGGAAGATTAATGATAATTAAGATTATACATTGTGTTGTATGTTGGATGGGCTGTTATAAGTTGTTACATGCAAAGGTTAAGGCTACGAACTATTAGAAGTAACTTGAGAATGTAGTAGCCATATGTTAATCGTTATTGCATGTTGTGAATGTGGGCTGTTTGGGATATTGTGTGGGCTGTCCGGATTGGTATTGAACACATAATTATTGATGTTGGATTGGTTGTATGTGGTTGGTTTGGATACAAGAGAAAACGTCATCTAAACATCTAGAAAGGAGTTACTAACGTTAGAATACGTTTTGAATCTCCCCGTAACTTAAACGTAGTTGTTGGCATCTTAATATAGGTTGAAGTATTATCGGGCAGCGTATACATATTGTGTGACGAATAAGCGCTAAAGGTATGTGAAGCTAACCCTTCTTTCTTTTTGGCATGATCGTTGTGAAATGAATATACGATATATATACGATTCCAAAGGAAAATTCCTATTCTTAGAGCCACTAGGATGGCTATTGATCTTGATTCCCATAACTTATGTTTTGTTTTATATATATTGATATGTACACATGATTTCAAAGTTCCATTTTGATATGATCCACAGGGACATCCGAAAGGTATATGGTATGACTATTATTTGAAATTGCGAACGATGGTTCGTGTTGACTATCCTATTGAGTCCTTAAAAATGTTTTGAATTGCATATAGTTTCTCACCACTCTACTCGTGCATACCTCAATATATCTTTCACCAAGTCCCGGGCCGGGTATGTTATCGTGCACACTTCCACTGCATTGTTCGCCGATTCCCTCATTAAAGGGCCGGGTACAATATATATACATATATTCTGGAGTTATGCTGTGTTATGGTGTTATGCTGTGTTATGATGTTATGCTGTGTTAGGGAGTTATGCTGTGTTACGGAGTTATATTATATTCTGGAGTATGCTGTGTTATTGCGCCAGAGACGGGGTGGCGACCATGTTCACCGAGTCCCATAATGGGGCCGGATCTGACATATGATATTGATGTGCATGAGTTATGTTTCAAAAGCAAGTACTTGGTATTCTGGTTATTGTACTCATTTTCTGTACCTTTTATTTCAATTATGATCCCGTTTACTGTATTTCATGCTTTACATGCTCGGTACATATTCCGTACTGACCCCCTTTCTTCGGGGGGCTGCGTTTCATGCCCTTAGGTGCAGATACTCACTTTGGTGATCCGACAGCTTAAGATTCCCCTTCTGCTATTTTGGAGAGTTCCGTTGTTCCGGAGCCCAGATTTGGTATAGATCCTTTCTAATCTAAATATATGCATATGTTGACTAAGGGTACGACGGGGCCCTGTCCCGTCATATTTATTGTTGAAACTCTTAGAGGTCTGTGGACATATGTGTGGGTTGTGTATGGGTTCTGTTTAGCTGTGTCTATACGATGTGCTATGGTATGATGTTCGTCTATAATGGCAGCCTTGTTGGCTTGCATATGATATTGATATGTGGTGGAAGCCTTGTCGGCTTGCTTTTATATGTATACTTATGCGACAAATCTGAGACCATGGTTGGTCGTTATAAGATCCATATTGAGTTTGTTGTGAAAAGAACATATAGCTAAAGAATATGTATACGGGTGTCCAGGTCGGGCACCAGTCACGACCTACGGGGTTGGGTCGTGACACATAGCAGATTTTGTAGCACAATGTCCGAATTGCCAACAGGTAAAAGCAGAACATCAGAAGCCAGGGGCCTTGTTGCAAGCAATGGAAATTCCTACGTGGAAATGGGAAGTAATTAACATTGATTTCATCTTGGGATTACCCCGTTCCCGTGGTAGGTATGATTCAATATGGGTGATCGTGGACAGACTCACAAAAGCAGCTCATTTCCTCCCAGTCAGAACTATGTATTCGGCAGAAGACTATGAGTCTGTTTGGATGGGCTTATGCCTATAAGCTGTTTGCAGCTTATAAGCTAAAAAAAATAAGTTGGGGTAGTCTAACTTATTTTTTTTGGCTTATAAGCTGTTTTCAGCTTATAAGCTGCTTTAGATAAGCTAAGTCAAATGGGCCCAATTATTTTTTTGAGCTTATTTTAAGCATAAAATGACTTTAAGCTGGCCAGCCAAACACTCAAAAAAACTGAAAACAGCTTATAAGCTAACTTATAAGCCAATCCAAACGGGCTCTATGCCGGGTTGTATCTAAAAGAAATTATGCGACTTCATGGAATTCCTTTGGCCATTATTATAGACAGAGGGGCACAGTTTACAACCAAGTTTTGGAAGTCTTTCCAAGAAGGTTTGGGTACTCAAGTTAAGCTCAGCACGACATTTCATCCACAGACTGACGGACAAGTCGAGCGTACTATTCAGACCTTGGAGGATATGTTACGAGCATGTGTGCTGGATTTTGGTGGAAGTAGGGACGATCATTTGCTGCTAATTGAATTTGCATACAACAATAGCTATCATTCCAGTATACAAATTGTCACGACCCAACCCCGTGGGCCGCGACTGGCACCCTAACTGGGTACCCATACGTACCTACCTGACAGAATCGGCGTACCAGACAGAACATTTCAAATAGGTGTTTACAGATTCAAGCCAATACAGATACGGCGCGCGCGAAAATATATATACATATGCATACTGAAACTTTTGCATAAGCCGATGAGGCTAACATAACAGACAGAGTCACAAAATCGTACGCACCTACCTGAACAGATGTAACCCGTAACCCACATACATATCTACAGGCCTCTAACAGACATACAGAGTCATATGACGGGACAGGGCCCCGCCGTACCCAGAGTTACCATACGTACAGAATATACAGATGTCAGAAGATATATATACCAAAAGAACACGCTCCGGATCAAAGGAGCTCTCCAAAATAGCAGAATCTGTGCCCTAGACTGGCGGCGTATCACCGGGTGCGTCTGTACCTGCAGGCATGTAACGCAGCCCCCGAAGAACCGGGGGTCAGTACGAAAAATGTACCGAGTATGTAAAGCGGAAATATAACAAACATAATCATAGTCTGAATCAGAAGCACGGAAGTATAGCCAACGGAATCATAATCCAACGAACAGACAGAGGTATACCAGACAGAGTCGTAATTCAGACAGACAGGCGGAAGAATACCGGACAGAATCATAATCTGAACGGACAAACAGAAATGTACCGGACATAATCACAACCCAGACGGACAGACAGAATCATAGTCCAGACGGACGGATAGAATCATAGTCCAGGCGAACAGACAGAATCATAATTCATACGGACAGACAGAAGTATGATCCAAACGGACGGACAGAATCATGCATGCAGGGTCATACAGAGTCATACAGAGTCTTATGCTTATACAGATACAGATAGCATATACATACATACATACAGACCCCGGCCCTCTCATGAGGGACGCGGTAACAGAACCCGGCCCTCTTAGTACGGGACGCGGTGGACAGACAGAATCAGATCATATGCCATCCTGGCCGCCATCCCCATACACAAATCATAATATCATACAGATATAAACAGATCCCGGCCCGCACACTGAGGGACGCGGTGAACAATGCAGAGGAGTATGCACGATAACAGAACCTGGCCCGGGCGCAGTGAAGGAAGCATTGAGACATCCACGAACAGATTAATGAGAAACCACATACATACATATCATTATACAGACTCAATCAAACTGAAGTATGCCAAACGGCGAGTCAAATCAGAGTAATCGGATAGTGTTCATAATACGCGCCTATATCCTACTTGGGAAGGCACGACAGATTATTACCAGAGTAAGATTTTCAGATGTCAAAATTATTTTGTAAGATTTATAGAAAAATATCGTCATATCATGATTAGAATGTTAATCCAGATGTTTTCTGAGAAAGGCGGACAGAAACAAAGTAGTTAAAGTTATACAGAAAGTATCGGGCCTTGTGGACCCCCCTCAGACCAACCCGAGGAGGCGTACGTAAATTACAGATAGTAGACCTTATGAGGTCGCCCATAATGATTTGGAAGTATTCCGACTCCGTTTAGGAAGGTTGCATACTTAAGGTTCACTTTGAAGACAAGTTATAAGGAAATGGATTCAATCTTACTGAAGGAATTGGAGCGGATTTCCATCTCGAATTCCGAGGAACGGAGTCGTATTTAAGGCTCGCGGCCGAGCCTATTATGTTCAGAACATGCCTAAGAATGAAGGGGTAGGCTTTACATACCTCGATTGCGTCTTACGCTCTCTTGGCTTCGATTCCAATTTCGTCCAGAATCTACAAATGGTCATGTTTACCAATTGTCAAATTCAAGCCTTTAAGAATCCAAATTTTATCACATACTTGCCTATCGAAATTTCGGCAGCATTTCCCCTATATATATAACATCCCCGAGACTTAGCTCGGCTTAATTTATCAACACAGCAACCCAGAAACAACATCAATAACAACAACAAGCATTACAAGACACCTAATATGGCATAACTAGCCATCTTTCCGGCATAACATAACATCTTACATTCCGACCTTACACTTTCAAACCAATCTTACCATTTTCATATTCATCACTCATCAACATCATTACAACATGAATCGGAGGCATATCATATCGTTTTCACCAGATACACATAAGATATACGCGATATACAAGTTTCCTACTAAGGGCATATTTCACCCGCAACCTCCAATCTTTAGCATAAACATCCATAGCATATTCTTACAATTTCATTCCCATAATCACATAAACTATACTAAAATCATCTACTTTCCGACAACCAATTAACACCACTTTTTCTCATTTTCATCACAAGATTACCACACAATTAACATACTAATTATAACAAATCCATGTTCTCTCCAACATATAGCACTACACGGCCACACACACATATTTATACATCCACACGACCATGCACTAAAATTTCCAACTTTCATTAATTCATTCAACTTTCATTTCCAATAAAAATTCCATCATCACCACAACTAGATTATAACATAAATTCGACTCATCATAAGTATACAACACACACACACACACGGTCAAAACCTCCCACACGGCCAACACATATTCATACACATAACACACAAGTTTTATACTCCTTACTCAATTTCACACTCTACAACATGCATACACCTTCCATAACATAACAAAGGCATGAAATTCTTACCTTTTCTTCAAATTCTTCACTTGCCACTAGAGTTGTCCTCTTGCCAAAATAATTATACCAAGTTGTAGAGAATCTTGAGCTTGGTAATAATCCCACAAGAAATAAATTTTTGAACCCAAGATTAGGCTCCAAGAATTTTATCTTTCTCCTTTCTCTTTTTCTCCTCTCTAGCCGTGACCTCTCTTTTTGTTTTTGTTTTTGATTTTTCTTTGTTTTTCTTGAAGCTTCTAGCAAGCTTATCCACATATATAATTAATTAACCACATAATAATTTGTGGGTTTGGGCCAACCTATGGCCGGTTGGGCTTCCCCTTGTTGGGCCTCATTTCTCTTATATTTTTTTGAGTCCAAATGGTTACATTTTGTAATTCATGAAGCAAATTTTCAAAATTCCAATTTTGGCCCTTGGCCTCCTTTCGTTATTCCACACCAATATATATTCATAGCCGGCACATTCATACCAAGTAAGGTCCAAATATGGCCTTATTCATTACAAGTCAAGTTATCTCAATTTTTTTCGAACATGCAAAAATGCCGGATGTAACACAAATGGCTCCATATAAAGCTTTATATGGAAGGAATGTAGATCTCCAATCGGATGGTTCGAAATAGGAGAAGCACAACTAGTGGGCCCTGAATTGATCCAACAAGTGATAGAAAAAGTCAAGGTGATCCAAGATCGGTTGTTGACAGCCCAAAGTCGCCAAAAGTCTTATGCGGACAATCGCCAATGAAACTTGGAATTTCAGGTTGATGATTGGGTATTTTTAAAAGTGTCGCCCATGAAAGGGGTGATGAGATTTTGTAAGAAAGGGAAATTGAGTCCCCGATACATTGGACCCTACAAAATCATCCGCAAGGTGGGTCAGGTAGCCTATGAATTGGATTTGCCTTCGGAGCTTGAAGCAGTTCACCCAGTCTTTCCTGTTTCGATGCTCCGCAAATGTATTGGAGACCCAACAAGAATAGTTCCGGTTGATGATGTGCAGGTGATAGAGAAGCTGACCTATGAAGAAGTACCTATTGCTATTTTAGATAGACAAGTGCGGAGACTTCGAAATAAAGAGGTAGCTTCGGTTAAAGTCTTATGGCGGAGTAGCAATCAGGAAGAAATGACTTGGGAAGCAGAAGAGAGCATGAAGTCCAAGTACCCACACTTATTCCAACCCCCGGGAGAGATCCAAGACGAAACTCCGACGATATGAGGTATGTACGCTACATGTTTATGCTTTTGGTCGTGTGTGGCCATAGATATGTTGATATTGTGATGTAGCCTTGCGAGGCGATGATATTATGGGTTGTTATGATAGTCTGGTAGTGTCAAATTACAGGGGAAACTCTGACAAAATTTTCGTAGAATTTCGAGTGTTTAACATTCGAGGACGAATGTTCCAAAAAGGGGGGGGGGGGGGGGGGGGAGAATGTTACACCTAGGAAAAGTCCCCGTACATGTACAATGAATAGACCAACGAAGGGTATGAGTGTGCGACGTTTTACTAAGTAGGGAGTGGCGATTCATGATTTTTGTGTGAAATAAGAAAGTTCTATAATTTCAATTCAGCCAGTGGTCGTAAAACAAAATACGACCCGTAAAGTGATTTACGGACCGTATACTGCCATCGACCTCCAACGTTCCAAAAATTTCAAATTTCTGTCCAAAGCTTAAATGGTAAAATACGACCCAGTTTACGGACCGTAAACTGAAATACGGCCCGTAAACTGTGGTCGTAAACCATCATGACCTTCAGCAAACCTTTCTGTTTTTGATATGCTTAAATACGACCACGTTATGTGAGGCTAGTCCTTTCCTTTCTATGGCATGAATCCCATGACATGATTCTTCTCCCTTTTCATGATTCTCCTATATCCCGAAAAGCCAAGAGCCTACGATCATGCATAGCTACATGAGTCAAGATATATGATGTGACGTTCTTATAAAGTGAATGATGTTGTTCCTTGTATACACTCACCTTATATCCTAATCCCTTCAAGGTGAGGCAGAATGTTCATAAATGCTCATAATGGAATCGAGGGTTCACGACCTTACGTCACCTCGATAGAATGCAGTTATTCTAGAGTCCTTGTGCATGTATGATGATAAGTACATTTTGATAAGCATATCTTATGATGAGCATGTCATGCTTGCATCACACCGGGCCTAGTTGGCCGGGCAGTCACCGTGAAAGCGGGCTGCTATACGATACACCATGGCCAGTTGGCATGGGCAGACACCACTAGTGGGCGGCATGAGATGGTACCCCGGACGCGGGAGGCCTGGACGCAGGCTAATGTTACTGATTATCACACCGCACCTATATGGTCGGGAAGTTTAGATATATATATATATATATATATATATATATATATATATATATATATATATATATATATATATACACACATATGATATGCATACATGAGATGGTGATAAGCATAAAAGTAAGTCAGCATGCATTACTTTTCATATGATTCCCAGTCAGGTACAGTTGCTCCATACTTGATGCCTCCTTTACTTTCTTGATGTGTTGTTTTTGTTCATGCCTCTCATACTCAGTACAACATTCGTACAGACGTTCGTTTTCTTTGGACGCTGTGTTCATGCCCACAGGTAGACAAGGAGGCGCGTTTGATCCGGATTCTTAGGAGCTGTCAGCTGATTGAAAGCACTCCATTGTCCGGAGGTGCTTATGATTATCCTTTTGGTACATATGCATATTTTGGGCATGACGGAGTCTTGTTCCGTCTACATGTATAGTATGTCAGTAGAGGCTCGTAGATGCGTAGTGTGGGTTAGATGGTCTCACAAGTTTATTACAACATGCATGTATATATTATATATATATTGTTTTGATGGCCTAATGAGGCATTTGTATATATATAGACTGACTGTGTTTTCCACCGGAAAATGATTTTCATACAATTATGAATGATAAAGAAGCGTAAATGACTATGACCAGTGAGGAAATAAGGGGTGCTCGGTGGGCAGCCTCGGGTACCCGTCACGGCCCCTAGCTGGGTCGTGACAATAAAGATATGATGAAATGTTATCTCAAGAACACAAGAACACTCCAACTCCAAGATTACGTCACCATGAAGCATCCTCCAAAACCACCACAAGAAGAAAAACTAGAATCCGGCAAGCACCACGGGACTTCTAATGCTTGATTCACATAGTTTACTTCCAGTTTTATTCTTGGATCATGAACGAACTATTTAGTTCATAAACTACTTGTTGTATGCTTTGTACTCTTCAAATAAAAGTGAAACTTAATTGCTAGTCGTTTTTGCTCTTCCACATGAGCTTTTTCTAAGGTGACATGTGGCTGGAAAGTATCCTGGTCCATTCAAATGAATTCCAAACTTTGCTGCTCATATATGCTTCTTCGAAATAAATTTCCCAAATAAGAATGATGCTCTTACGGATGACATGGAGGGTATCTCTTAAAGCTTTAATCCAACATGATAAATTTACCCTATCGATATCGACCTCATACTTACTATTACTATCAATTCAATAGTTAACTTTATTTCTCGAAGTCAGACTTGCAACTTAGTCAATTCCTATTATTACTGTTGACATAGCTTTTCAGGACATATTACAAACTTATATCTCATCCTCTTTTTATTTCTAGGAAAATTTTGGCAGAGTTTCCTCTGTATTTCTTACTATCCTAGAACCTGCACACAGGAAATACCAACAATGACTCACAGGGCCAACATATATACGTATGTATCATATCATATCATAGCCACACAGGGCTCCCAATTTCAAGTAAAAGTATAAAGATGTCGAAACTTACCTCACATATCCCACCTCGAGACGTACCTAATCCTTTAATGATCTATCCTGTTATACCTTCCTTTTCATTCTTCAACTTTACATTTCAATCATACTTCAATACTCTTACCTTATCCGACATGCATCTTTCGCACCGTTGCTTACCTGTGTACTCTGTAACCTCCAATATCATCAGTCACTTTCTTCTGTCGATGCCGTTCTTCAGCTGAAATCACGGGTTAGTATAAGGAATTTCATTTCCTATGGCTGGGCTCTATCGCACGATCTTAGATATGAAAGAAAGGTAACATCCTAAATGTCCTGTAGCTTCCTGTTTATAGATGTGGTACACAACACACCGATAAACAAGACTCTACCAGACACGGTCTGTAGACACTCCGAGGATGAACTGCTCTGATACCACTTTTGTCACGACCCAACCCCGTGGGCCATGATTAGTGCCCGACCTGGACACTCGTATACGTACCTGTTAGATATAGTCAACTGAAGCTAAAATCAATATGGAAACTTGCAAAAGAACTCCAAAGGTTCATAACATCATCATATATACATATATTCGAATAACCGGTCTCCTGGGGAGTCACAACTGATCAGAACATAATATGATACGTAAGCCGCCAAGGCTGCCACAATATATATCAACATGATACGCAAGCCGACAAGGCTGCTACAATACATCAACACGATACGCAAGCCGACAAGGCTGCCAATATATATCTTCACCATACGCAAGCCGACAAGGCTGCCATTACAGAAGAGCATGTCCATAGCACATCGTACAGACACAGCTGAACAACTTATACACAACCCACACATATGTCTACAGACCTCTAAGAGTATCAATAGTGAAATATGACGGGAAAGGTGTCACACCCTGACTTTACTAGGGTGTGATGGGCACCCGACCCCATATCTGGAGCCGAGCGAACCCACTGACTCTTATTACATACATAGACTCTTGAATCACTTAAGAGTAAAGTACATAGTAAGCTCTCCAATTTTTTTTTTTATTGTTTTTCATAAGTAATGTCTATCATCATATGGGACCCGTGACATGAAACGTAATAACATATTGACTGGCGAAGCCGTCTACAAAGCTGACACTCTGTACCCACGACTCTGTCTGCAAAGCCTCTAACATTGAACAAGGACATCATAGCATAGTACGCTGACTCGGCTACACTCCAGGGCCAAGTGGAGCTCGCCAACTTCGCTGGAACACCTTCTATAATGACTTCGGCTCATCTGGGTGTACCTGCGCGCCATGAAACGCAGCCCCCGAAGAAGAGGGGTCAGTACGAGCAATGTACTGAGTATGTAAGGCATGAACGACAACACAATGAGAGGTACCAGTGGAGATAATCACAAAGGAATCATAGGGCATCTCATAGGGTACATATCATGTCATATCATATCGTGTCATATCCTATCATATCATGTCATACCATATCATATCATATCCTGTCGTGTCATATCATGTCAGGTCATATCATATCTTAGGGAGACATATAGCATATCATAGGCTGACTGAGATACCTGTACATGTGAATGCCACTTAGGGCGGAAACCATGCATGCTTATTTGGTCATATCATATCATTGCGCCGAACAAGTCAGCTCGCCCACATTGCGCCGAAATATGTCGGCTCGCCCATATATCCCACGTCCGGGCATCCCGCGTCCGGGATGATAATGCCAGCTGACCAGGTGGCGATGAAACATGTTTCCCTTTCCCATGTCCCCATATACATGTATCCCTTCCCCCCTCCCATTTACATATATAGCATGCATGAGAGCCCAAGGAAAGTCATGTGTCTATCGGAGTGACGTAAGGTCGGTAACCTCCGATTGTATTATGGAATCATCTTGGTCGTCATGTCTCGCCTTGAAGGAACAATTATAAGGTGAGACTATCAATGAAGAATATCATCACGGGGAAACATGAAACATGATCATAACATTTTATTTCATATACTTTGAAACCTTCAAGATAGTCATTATCCAAAAATAGCTTAACATTTCATATCGTCGTAGTCATGGTAAGAACATATCCTTGACATATTCGGCATAGACACTTTATCATGTCTGGCATCATTATTATCGTCATAGTATCGTAGTCGTTGTTTTAATCATAAAAACTTTCAAAATCGTAAAGCTTGGATTTTGGAGAAAAATGAATATTTTGGAAAACATTTATAACTTTTAGAAAGGAAATCATGTTTTGAATTCATAACTTCTAGCTTTTGAAAACAAGGACGTTATGGGAGCATTTATAAGACTATATCGTATGATTCATGCCATAGAAAGAAAGGGCTTAGCCTTACATACCTGCGCCGCGCCTTACTAGGTACGCTTATACGTCCAACTTGTTAATCTACATTCAAAGGAGTTCACACATTCGTTAGATCCTTTGTCATATACTTGCCTTAACCTTTCAAACACATTCATTTATATTCTGCCGAAATTTCGGCAGCATCTCCCCTGTAAATACACCACCCCCGAGATTCTAACTCGGCCAAATTTAGCAACAACAATCCGATAATGGAACTCGGCCAAACCAACAACTATATTAGCAATTCATTCTAGCAACATTCCAACATTCAATTCAATTCAATTCACATAATCTTTCGACGACTTAATCAACATATTACTTTGCCCGAAACACACGAATTCAACAACGACCGTGTATGTCATCATCATTCATGTATGCTAACTTCAACAACAACCTTCATTCTTCATCACATAATCCATAACGACGATAACTAGAATGTCAAATAACATCGATTTACCTTAACTTACCAAAACGCCTCTTATTTGACCATAACCTCTTCTTACATATTTTCATGCATTTTCATCCATCTTTTCTATATATTACAACAACAAGCCACATACTACATATAATTAATTCAATCCTTTCACACAACACGACACATATACACGGCCAATCTTGCAACACACGGTCACACAACACTATACATATCTTTATGAATTTCACCCATTTCAACACATTACGACATGTTCAAAACGCTCATAGCAATATCAACCAATACTAAATGAAATTAGTTCATTACCTAACACACAAGGCAGCCCATTTTCGGCCAACACCCCAACATCCATATTGTTACGAATTTCATTCATTTTCACACTCCACAACATATACAACAATCAAATAACATTAAATAAAATTTATTCATCATGCTTGTACCAACACCCTACACTCACGGCCACAACATCAACATGCATAATTTCATGTTTTTCACCCACTTCTACATACCATAATATTGACAAACCATTTATAACATACAAAGGAAGACTAGTTCTTACCTTATCTCCTTCAAGTTTTCTCTAGGCTAAGGTCATGAATTTGTCCAAATGAATGATTTCCTTATTCCAACAACTCTTCCATGTTGTAGAGGACCTTCCACTTGCTTGGAAAACTAGAAGAAAATATTTTTTTGATAAGTCTTCCATGGCTTCAATTTCTTGGCCATAGGGCCGAACCCCTCTCTTCTCTCCTTTTTTTTTTCAAGTCTTCTTTTCTTGTAAGAATATGACTAATAATCATATATATATATATATGTATATATCATGTGAGGGGCACATGCCCTCTTTCTCTAGAATTCTCTAGGAATTTCTTCCTTTTTTCTTGAATTTTTCCCATATTGGTCAAAGAAGACTAATTGTCTTCTTATGAAAGCTTTGGCCCCATGTGTTTTTATTATTTACAATTAGCCCCCACTTAGTATGAAATAACCACATGCCTCACTTTCTTTCTTTGCCTAGAGTTTTCCTCCATTTTCTTGAAATTTTCTTAAATAAAAAGATGACCACTTAGCTTATCTCATAAGCTTTATCCATATGTCTTATTTTTATTTTGTCCACCATTTACCTATGTATATACACTTAAGCCCCTCGACTTTCCTCAATATTACCATTTACCATTTTGCAATTTCTCCTTTCTGCCCTTAACCATTCTCAATGTTTCCGTCCAATAATATTCATAACCAACTTGTATACAAAAATAAGTTTTGAAAATGGTCTCGCCCTTAACTCTCCACGACGACCTTGAAATATCCAAACGTACGAAATACGGGCTATAACATCCTCCCCTACTTTAGAACATTCGTCCTCGAATGTTCAACCAACCTTATGGGGTCTTCTAGCACTCCGAGGGGTGCCCTTTTTCTTCGAGTCCATTCCATATCTGTTATCCTACTTTCCTTACTATCAAACTCCTTGATCCTTACATGAGTCTTCATTCCATGTCATGGGTTTCTTTTAGAGCTACTCTTTCCATCATGCCCGTTCCTTATCCTTTACCTTATTTTCCTTATAATCGAACTCCTTGACTTTTCATGAGTCATTGCTCCATGTCATAGGTTTTTCTAACTCGTTGTGTCATCTCATTATCCTTGTTCTTTCCGGGTCCTTTCCTTTCTATTATTGTCCCGTCACCGCACCTTAACGGAAGCCACGCCTTAGTACGCAATCCTTACTTAACGATTCGATGTAGTCATAGGCTATTTCTTTATCCTCAGGTCTATCTCTTAATATACTCATTGTTATTTCGCTTCTACTCTTCTCCCAAGTATTCTTGCGACATGCCGACATATTTTAAACTCTGATTCCAAGCTAATAGATTTCCTTTTCTGACACTTGATAGTGTTGCAATTCCTTTTTAGGTCTAATATGGTCTCCCCCCCTTTAGGGGACTCCTTATATGCCGACCGCCTTCGAGTATCTTCCTTCTCTTGCTATGTCTTCATATGGGTTCTAAACTTAGGAACTATTCCTTTGGCCCTACTTATTGGAATCGGTCCTTAAACTCCACATTTTTCGCTTTTGATCTATATTGCCACACTCTATCCCTTCTCACACCTATTTTTTTTAAAAAATTCTTGGCCCAAGTAGTCTCGTGTCTTATCGATAGTTTCTCTCGGGTTTTCCCTTACTACCTTTTCTTAATTTTCTTTCACTGCGATTTCTTATCGTTCACCCTTCTGTGCCCTCTGGTCTCCTTATTTTCCATTAGCTCACTCTTTTTTTCCTTTCCCAACTATTAATATATTAGATCCTCCAGCCTTAATCTGTCGCAGAGGCACTAACAGCTTACCTTATAGCACCAGTACCATTTACTTTCGCTATCTCTCGGGCTTTGATTCCTTTGTTTGATTAATGCCCTCCTTGCCATAGTGTCGGTTACTGGAACTCTGAGATTCACCCATACAATCATTTTGGAATATTCTACATCTTCACATATATATGTATATAATTACTATCAGCTACCCCACAAAGTACGTCCAAATCCTGTTCAAGCCTATCCTAATTCTAGGGTTGTAATGTACTCCCTGTCTCTTTACCGGGCTAATCCACCTTGTCTTACGCGTCCTCTTAAGGTTTCCAGCCATCCCATATACTCTAATTTTCTTGAGGCTACGCTAATCTCCCATTTGTCCCTTATGTCCGAATATGCAGCATTTCTTGTAAACTTCCCAGGGGGTCACCCATCATGGAATTGCTCCCACCTGAGCATGCTTAACCCAAAAACTTCACTGAAATTCGGTGTCTTAATGCTGACATTTTCGCGTCCGCTTTCTCACATGACATTTATTACATGCTTTGGAGCAAGTCGAAGTCTTACAGGTCTCGAAACATTTTCGTAGCACGTCCTTTCTTTTATAATTACCGTTTTACCCTTCACCTTCGTGTATCACTTCCTTTCATCCCAGATTCCCAGATTTTCAGTGGTGGCAAATATATCTTCTTTGCCGTGACAAATCTATATCCTTTCTGAACCAACGCGTTTCACTTATTACCTATTCACAGTATTTCTTTTCCATGTTTCTTCCTGTGGGGCGTACCCGTCCTGGCAGAACCTCCTTTACCGTTCCTATTATTCAAAATCTGTATGCGGCCAATGTCATCGATGCCTCACAGAACGTACGGCTATATGGCACATCCCCGCCATCTAGTACTTCTAGTTCAGGTAGCAGAACAATTCTGTCAGGACTTACCTCCATAAGCTTCCACAGCCTCGCTCGTCTTCTTTTCGTCGTACGTATAGCTCATATAGGGAAATCTTATTCCTTATGACTTGGCTCTATCGCACGATCTAAGACAGAAAGAAGGTCAACATTTCCTAGATGCCCCGCAGCCTCCTGTTTATAAATGTGGCCGGCTTCACACCCATAAACAGGACACTACTGGACACGACTTTGCAGACAACCCCTTAGACCGACCTGCTCTGATACCACGTTGTCACACCCTGACTTTACAAGGGTGTGATGGGCACCCGACCCCATATCTGGAGCCGAGCGAACCCACTGACTCTTATTACATACATAGACTCTTGAATCACTTAAGAGTAAAGTACATAGTAAGCTCTCCAATTTTTTTTTTCATAAGTAATGTTTATCATCATATGGGACCCGTGACATGAAACGTAATAACATATTGACTGGCGAAGCCGTCTACAAAGCTGACACTCTGTACCCACGACTCTGTCTGCAAAGCCTCTAACATTGAACAAGGACATCATAGCATAGTATGCTGACTCGGCTACACTCCAGGGCCAAGTGGAGCTCGCCAACTTCGCTGGAACACCTTCTATAATGACTTCGGCTCATCTGGGTGTACCTGCGCGGCATGAAACACATCCCCCGAAGAAGAGGGGTCAGTACGAGCAATGTACTGAGTATGTAAGGCATGAACGACAACACAATGAGAGGTACCAGTGGAGATAATCACAAAGGAATCATAGGGCATCTCATAGGGTACATATCATGTCATATCATATCGTGTCATATCCTATCATATCATGTCATACCATATCATATCATATCCTGTCGTGTCGTGTCATATCATGTCAGGTCATATCATATCATATCATATCATATCTTAGGGAGACATATAGCATATCATAGGCTGACTGAGATACCTGTACATGTGAATGCCACTTAGGGCGGAAACCATGCATGCTTATTTGGTCATATCATATCATTGCGCCGAACAAGTCGGCTCGCCCACATTGCGCCGAAATATGTCGGCTCGCCCATATATCCCGCGTCCGGGCATCCCGCGTCCGGGATGATAATGCCAGCTGACCAGGTGGCGATGAAACATGTTTCCGTTTCCCATGTCCCCATATACATGTATCCCTTCCCCCCTCCCATTTACATATATAGCATGCATGAGAGCCCAAGGAAAGTCATGTGTCTATCGGAGTGACGTAAGGTCGGTAACCTCCGATTGTATTATGGAATCATCTTGGTCGTCATGTCTCGCCTTGAAGGAACAATTATAAGGTGAGACTATCAATGAAGAATATCATCACGGGGAAACATGAAACAGGATCATAACATTTTATTTCATATACTTTGAAACCTTCAAGATAGTCATTATCCAAAAATAGCTTAACATTTCATATCATCGTAGTCATGGTAAGAACATATCCTTGACATATTCGGCATAGACACTTTATCATGTCTGGCATCATTATTATCGTCATAGTATCGTAGTCGTTGTTTTAATCATAAAAACTTTCAAAATCGTAAAGCTTGGATTTTGGAGAAAAATGAATATTTTGGAAAACATTTATAACTTTTAGAAAGGAAATCATGTTTTGAATTCATAACTTCTAGCTTTTGAAAACAAGGACGTTATGGGAGCATTTATAAGACTATATCGTATGATTCATGCCATAGAAAGAAAGGGCTTAGCCTTACATACCTGCGCCGCGCCTTACTAGGTACGCTTATTCGTCCAACTTGTTAATCTACATTCAAAGGAGTTCACACATTCCTTAGATCCTTTGTCATATACTTGCCTTAACCTTTCAAACATATTCATTTATATTCTGCCGAAATTTCGGCAGCATCTCCCCTGTAAATACACCACCCCCGAGATTCTAACTCGGCCAAATTTAGCAACAACAATCCGAGAATGGAACTCGGCCAAACCAACAACTATATTAGCAATTCATTCTAGCAACATTCCAACATTCAATTCAATTCAATTCAATTCAATTTAATTCAATTCAATTCACATAATCTTTCAACGACTTAATCAACATATTACTTTGCCCGAAACACTCCAATTCAACAACGACCGTGTATGTCATCATCATTCATGTATGCTAACTTCAACAACAACCTTCATTCTTCATCACATAATCCATAACGACGACAACTAGAATGTCAAATAACATCGATTTACCTTAACTTACCAAAACGCCTCTTATTTGACCATAACCTCTTCTTACATATTTTCATGCATTTTCATCCATCTTTTCTATATATTACAACAACAAGCCACATACTACATATAATTAATTCAATCCTTTCACACAACACGACACATATACACGGCCAATCTTGCAACACACGGCCACACAACACTATACATATCTTTATGAATTTCACCCATTTCAACACATTACGACATGTTCAAAACGCTCATAACAATATCAACCAATACTAAATGAAATTAGTTCATTACCTAACACACAAGGCAGCCCATTTTCGGCCAACACCCCAACATCCATATTGTTACGAATTTCATTCATTTTCACACTCCACAACATATACAACAATCAAATAACATTAAATAAAATTTATTCATCATGCTTGTACCAACACCCTACACTCACGGCCACAACATCAACATGCATAATTTCATGTTTTTCACCCACTTCTACATACCATAATATTCACAAACCATTTATAACATACAAAGGAAGACTAGTTCTTACCTTATCTCCTTCAAGTTTTCTCTAGGCTAAGGTCATAAATTTGTCCAAATGAATGATTTCCTTATTCCAACAACTCTTCCATGTTGTAGAGGACCTTCCACTTGCTTGGAAAACTAGAAGAAAATATTTTTTTGATAAGTCTTCCATGGCTTCAATTTCTTGGCCATAGGGCCGAACCCCTCTCTTCTCTCCTTTTTTTTTTCAAGTCTTCTTTTCTTGTAAGAATATGACTAATAATCATGTATATATATGTATATATCATGTGAGGGGCACATGCCCTCTTTCTCTAGAATTCTCTAGGAATTTCTTCCTTTTTTCTTGAATTTTTCCCATATTGGTCAAAGAAGACTAATTGTCTTCTTATGAAAGCTTTGGCCCCATGTGTTTTTATTATTTACAATTAGCCCCCACTTAATATGAAATAACCACATGCCTCACTTTCTTTCTTTGCCTAGAGTTTTCCTCCATTTTCTTGAAATTTTCTTAAATAAAAAGATGACCACTTAGCTTATCTCATAAGCTTTATCCATATGTCTTATTTTTATTTTGTCCACCATTTACCTATGTATATACACTTAAGCCCCTCGACTTTCCTCAATATTACCATTTACCATTTTGCAATTTCTCCTTTCTGCCCTTAACCATTCTCAATGTTTCCGTCCAATAATATTCATAACCAACTTGTATACAAAAATAAGTTTTGAAAATGGTCTCGCCCTTAACTCTCCACGACGACCTTGAAATATCCAAACGTACGAAATACGGGCTATAACAACAGGGCCCCGCTGTACCCCTGGATAAGCATATATATATATATATATATATATATATATATATATATATATATATATATATATATATATATATATATATATATATACACACATCATAAGATCTGTACCAAAAGTCTAGACTCCGGAACAACGGAGCTCTACAAGACAGCTGAGTAGAAGTCCTATGCTGAAGAGTCACCAAACCGACTATCTGTACCTACGGGCATGAAACGCAGCCCCCCCTCCCCCGAAGAAAGGGGGTCAGTACGGAATATGTACTGAGTATATAAAGCATGTGATACAGTAAAGAGGATCATAACTGAAATAGAGGTCACATGAGACAAATATGACATTCAAATACCAATACATTTGCCTTATGAAATGTAAATCATGCATATCAATATCATATATCATATATCATACCCGGCCCATTATGGGACTCGGTGAATAAAGTCATCCTTGGCGACATAATCACATCATCATATCATCACATCATCATATCATATATATATATATATATATATACCGTACCCGGCCCTCTAGTGAGGGACTCGGTGAACAATGCAGTGAAACTGTGCACGAAAACATACCCGGCCCGGGACTCGGTGAAAGACATATTGAGGCATGCACGAGCAGAGTAGTAAGAAACCATATGCAAACTAAGTCATATCTGAGACTCAATAGAATAATCAAAATGAACCATCATTTGATAATCAAGACAATAATCATATCAAGTACCCTTCGAATGTCACTATGGATTATATCAAAATAGAACTTCTGGAATCATAGACACGTATCAAGACATAATGAAACAACTAATCGAAATCAAGAACATTAGCCATCCTAGTGGCTCTAAGAATAGGAACTTCTTTGGAATCATATACACGTCGTCTGTTTGTTTCATAAAGATCATGCCAAAAAGAAAGAAGGGTTAGCTTTACATACCTTTTATAGGTTAACCGTAACCAAGTTCGCTTCGTCGCCCCTTTAGCCAATTTAATACGAAATTAACGCTATCGTTAGTAAACTATACTTTCTAGCGTATAAATCTACAGCCAATCACTTATAGGAATCACTTTGTTAGTTAAGAACTTAACGGAAATCGGGCAGCATTTCCCCTATATAACTCGCCTAACCCAAACATCCAATTAATCTCCTGTTATCACAGAAATACCAACAACAACAGTAATAGAAATATTCATATCAAATCTTTAAGATCCAGCCCATAAACAACTCAAACAACCCAATAACCTTTTTTAATCCTTTTTCTAATCCAATCACTAATATTTAAGATTATACACCAAACAGACCAACATACGCTTTGTATACGATACGTTATACACTTCTTTTTCCAAATTTAGAGCCATATCAACGACGACACGACAACAACACGAACATCAACATACGAACATAAAACCACGCTTTTAATCTTTCAACTCAACAAGAACATCCCACAACTTTATGAACATTTAATCCAATTCATATTTCAACAATTCCATATAATACAAATTAATCTCTCCATTACAACATCTTTAACTCCAATTACATTTCAAGATGAAGAAATCTCACCTTCAATTGATTAGGACAGATCCTATAATAACTTGCTCAATTCGCACCACTTTCATTTCCCGCACTTCGACACCCTTAGGTGGCTTCCTTCTTGACGTGTAAAACACCTTAGGAGATTATAATTTTTTTTTTCACCATAGCAGCTGGTCGTGAGCTGCCCCAAATCTGCCATGGCCGTGAGTTGCCATGGCATGGAAGCTCTCTTCGCTTTCAATTTTGTTTATCTCTAATTCAAATTGAGGTTGGAATGAATTGTAAATGGCAAGGTGATTTATGAGTCATCATAATGACTTATATAGGCAGCCCCTCCATGGGACACGTGTCCACCCTTTTGACACGTGTCCCACTCAATTAACCACCAATCAAATTCCGCCATGTGTTATGGGGCCCGCTTAGTGGTCTAATTAGCTTAATTAATCATTAATCCCCACTTAATAATATAATCATGGTTAATTAATCCCTAATCTCCACTAATTTTTCCACACCAATTGAACTTTACAAGCAATCGTGTATTATGAAAATCGGGATATTTCCACACCAATTGAACTTTACAAGTAATCGTGTATTATGAAAATCGGGAATTAAAAGTCCTTGTCTCGTATTTCAAAAATAACCTTGTCCTTGAATTCATGCCAATGAGCTTACGAATAATCCAACGTATAAAAATTCGGGGTACAACAATCTCGAACTTCGGCTTCTTCAAGCTAATACATTTCTTTCTTTGGAATTTTTTGGGAATGTCATAATTGATTTCAGGACTAAATTTGCTCTTGTCCGCTTTTTAAGGATGTTATTATACACCAATAACCTTTGAATAGTACTCATCTTTGATAATCACCCGGTCGACCTTAATGATCCTCCCACTTCTCGGTTCTTTATAATGTCAGAATTCCTTTCATCGTGTGGTTTGACTTATTTCCCTTCCTGCTGGTATTATATCAGATGCTCATATCCGCTCCAAAGCAAGTGCCTCCTTTATTGTCTTTCCACTTCTACCTTTTATGACTAGTAATTCCCTAGGCTAATGGATTAATGGGGACAGGGGAATTCATTAAGCCCCTTTATGGAGTGTCTGATTATACCTCGCTCCTTCAACCCTAGTCTTTTCCATGACCATCATCTTAACACCCTTGAAATTCTTCTTGCTCTAGGTTCCCAATTTCGATTTACGTCTATATTATATAACTAAAAGTTAATATTCCACACTATCCATTCCCATGACCCATCCTTTCATTTGCTTAGCTCATCTGTCCCGTAATTCTCCTTAACTACTTATTTGCATCATAGCTATATGTCATAGTCCTTCCAGTGTTCTTCCACTTCTTGTTCTTATCATGAAATCCTTACAAATTATACTCTCTCCTTTCTCCTTTTGTGGATCCTTCATCTTTCTTTCTGCCGCTAAGGCTGGTTCATAGTTATAAATATGCTCCATTCATCATTTTATTTCCTTTATCATTGAATTTCTATACTTCTTATCAGGGTTCTTATCCTATGTTACTGATATATTTCCTCCTGGTCATCTTTGTTAACTTATTATCCTCTCTATTTTCCTAGGTGATTGCTCGACTTCCTTCAACCAATCCGTTAGTGTACCCTTCTTACTTCCGTCCTCAGGGGTTTTGAGTTCCTTTACTCATACATGATCTTATCCACTTTCCATTTTATAACATTGGCTCTGGAGCTCGTAGAATATCCTTTCAGAAGTGTAAATCCGTTCTATCTCTAAGTCATATTTTTGAAAGGGCTTCTCCGTTTTCGAGGTAATTGTGGCGTGTTATTACTATACACTCACCTCTTCGGATGCCCCTCAAAAGTCAGAAACCCCTTAGCATCTTTGCAAAACCTGCTTATTCTTCCCCAATTCACATCCCTATTCGTTGTTACTGCTCTTCAGTCCCACTTATCAAAATCTGTTTTCGAGACCTATACATTTGTCTTTTCGTTCCACACTACCATACTCTATTCGTTCCGTATTCTTACTTCTAAAATTCGTCCAAATGGTCCTCTACCTCTGCCGTCGTCCTAAACTCTCTCTCTCTCGGAAGCTTTACTTGACTCTTGTTAGCAATATACTTCCCTTGCTCACACTTCTCCTTTTCTCAGGGCATCCTAATCTTCTTACTCTTGTATACTCACTTTCTTCTTTTCCCTAATGTTATTGCATCAGGCTTATCCAACTCTAATCTTTAGAGAAAATAATGTCAACTTGCCCTGTAGCACTTACCACTTGAACTTTAATACCCTATTTAATCAGTACCTTTAACATATCGCAACGACGATTATCAGGGCACACATACTGGTTAACGTAACCACACATAAGATATCGTGTATACCTTTACTAACACCTTACTTACAAAGTATCCCCAATACTACTTTAACTCATCCTAATTCTGTAGCTGTAATATGTCTTCCCTCTCTTTGCCAAGCCGGTTCGCCTTATCTCTGACAGTCATTTAGAATTTCCAACAGTGAGTTTCACACGCTTCTAATTTTCCTTAAGCTATTTTAGTTTCTCATCCTTCTCTTATGTCTGGATCTGTAAGACTTCTTAGCACATTTCCTAAATCCTTGATTCTGAAATTCTGACAATATAGGCTTAATAATTGACCCCCACTCGAACACCTCTTCTCTTTTCAAAAGCCGACATCGCTCTATTTTTGTCTTATTATTTTTTCCTCTCCTACCAAATAACCTTTATCACCTTTGTCTAATAACTCGAGGGGCCCCTATAAGAATCGCATCCATCCTATTACGCGGCCCCCTTTCCACATGACCTAAAACAGGTTGAAGTTCTAAAGGATCCCAATAAAAAAATTCGGAAATACATCTCCCTCCGGATTGGAAATGTCCTTTACTCTCCTGATCGAGAAAATGCTGGCTTAGCCTTCAGAACTCCCCATAATAACCATCAATCAACACACACGACTATCTTCCATTCCCACTTTTAAGATTCCTAGTGGTGGCCAAAAACATCTTAGTTGCAGTTACCTATAAGTACTTTGGTTATCGGTTCCTTTCAAACTCCCATTTGTCACTATTAATGATATCCTGCAATAATTGTAACACTCACAGGCATGGCTGCCCTAACATAATGCTCCACGATAGGAGAAGCTGGAGGGGTCAACTCTAGTATAGCCTCGGAAGCCTCCACCACCGACGTCTCATACAAACCCTCAGACGGGTCCGTCTCATTACTATCTTTCGACGGGTCCTCCTTGATGGAAGTCACGAACTCTGGGGGGATCGTCTCGACATCCTCAAAAGGGTCTGTCTCAATAGAATTGTTACACCTCAAAATTTTGGGTTGCTGAGCGGTGAATGGACTAACGTAAGTTAAGGTGTATATGATGTTCCTACAAGTAAAAAGGGATGCTTAATGATTCTAATTAAGATTCCAAAGACATTTGAGGCAAGGGAGGAAAGTTCGCCTAAATGAAACTTCATTACAGTTCTGCGAAAAGGGGGGTTCGACGGTCATTCTTTGTACCGTGGGACGGGTCGACACTTCGTCGATTGTGCCGTAGAATTGATTTAGCGCAAGACCATTCGACGGACCATCCTTCTCACCGTAGAATGAAAGGGAACGAAAGTTGCTCACTAGAAATTTCACACGAAAGTTGCTCACTAGAAATTTCACAACTTCGACGGTCAGCATCCATCTGATCGACGCTTTGTCGTTCATATCGTATAATCTCATCGGGCAACTTTTAATTTTTTATAAAAAGTGACCCCAAGTGCTCATTTTTCATTTCACTTATTCTCCAACTCTCTCAAAACCTCTAGAACATTCTCCATACCATTTTAACATATATCCAAGAGAAATCAAGGGCTAAAAATCAAGAGTTGGTAGAATCACGTACATGAATGCTCACTAAGGTTGATACAAGTCAAGAACTTCTTTAGTATTGAAGTTGGGGTTTTTCTCAAGTGGAATATCTTCATCCAAAGGCCATTTCTACATATTCAAAGGTGAGTTTTGCACTTATTTCATGTTATTAGAGGTATTGAGTGGTTGAAAGACTTGGATTAAAGAAGTATAAAATATGAGCTCAAATATGGAAATAATGGTATTTTGAGTAGTAAGTTCAATTGAGTCATGATTCTTAGCATGAAATGAGTATAGTTTTGTTATGGATGTTGTTATTGATGTTTGGGAGTTGTTGTATCATATGGAGAAAGTTGTAGAAATAAAGGAAGTGCTGCCCAATTCCCGTTAACCCTTAGTCGCCTTAGTTTAGCTTCAAGCATGTTTCCGGTTATCTAATCGTAGTACGAACTCTCTTGAATGTAGAATTGTGAGTATTGGAGGGAAGCACTTAGTTGATAAAGCTAGAGCGACGTAAAGGTATGTAAGGCTAGTCCCTTTCTTTCAAAGGCATGATTCTTATTTGTGATTCCATTTCTATAATCCCATGATCTTTTTACATCCTAAAAGATGAAGGTTAAAGGTTCTTAAGGGCTCTTATGAGATAGAGATGAGATATGCTCCATGATAATGATGTTGATAATGATGCTATAAAGCACCCGATATTCTTATCTTTATGATTTCATTGACGTTACTTCTTGTTGTTATCTCACCTCATGATATTAGTTCCTTCAAGGTGAGACATAGTAATGAGGATTATTCCATAATGTAATCGGAGGTTCCTGACCTTACGTCACTCCGATAGAGTTACAATTTTACTTGAGCTCTCATGCATGCTTTAGATTATGTATATGTAAGACTACACCGTGCCTAGTTGGCCGGGCAGACACCACTACGATAGGCATAGTGGGCAGCTATGATGATGATCACACCATGTCTAGATAGCATGGGCAAACACCACTAGTGGGCGGCATGAGACGTTTACCCCGGACGCGGGAGGCCCGGACGCGGGCTAATGATGATTACACCGTATGTATATGGTCGGGCAGCTGTATATATGCTTATATGATATGATGTTATTTATTACATAAGTTAGCATGCATGACTCCGCCTTAAGAGGCAAGCAGTTACAGGTTATCCCTTTATCTCATATTGTTGCATCTCTTTATCATGTTATCGTGTATGCCTTACATACTCAGTACATTGTTCATACTAACGTCTTTTCTTTTTATGGATGTTGTGTTCATGCCCATAGGAAGACAGGGAGGCGGCCCAGATCCTTAGGAGTTATACCAGCCTACACAGGAGAACCCCACTACTCCGGAGGTGCAGCTTATTGATGCATTCTTTTGTGTTCATATTGGGTATGACGTGGTCCTGTCCCGTCCTTATGTCTTAGTAGTCCAGTAGAGGCTTGTAGATACGTATCCGTGGGTAGTAGTTGTCTCATGAATACATCAGTGTATATTTTGTATATCATTTTTGCAGCCGTGAGGGCTTATGTTTACATATATGTGTTGCCTTGGGGAGTATGTGTGTACAAGTTAGGTATGATGGTTAGCCTGAATAGTGGTGCTCGGTAGTCAGCTCCGAGTACTCGTCATGGGCCACTGGTTGGGTCGTGACAAAAGTGGTATCAGAGCAGTTCCGTCCTAGAGTGTGTCTACGAGCTGTGTCCAGTAGAGTCTTGTTTATGGGTGTGAAGCGCGCCACACTTATAAACAAGAGGCCGTGGGGCATTTAGGAAAAATGACCGTCTTCCTTCTTATTAGATCGTGCGATAGAGCTATGTTATAAGATTTCCTTTTCCCAAATGGTGCATTATGATTTCGGCGATGCCGGTAAAGAGGAAAGCCACAGCCGCCCAGAAGGGCAAGGTCACGACAACAAGGCAGATGGAAAGGGAGCCACCAACGAATATAGAGAAAGGTGAATCCCATAATGAGGCTCCATCTCATACCTCTCGCACTCCGCCTGTTTCGGAGGAGCATGAAGGGGCTTCAATGTTATACCCCGTATTTTTATACGTCGAATTATTCGCAAGCAAATCGACTCAAGTGAAAGACAGGATTATTTCCGGACATGAAATAGGAACCTTTAATTTTCAATTTTAATTAAGCACATAAATTGTTTATAAATTTTATTTAGTGTAAAAATATTATTGGAGATTAGGAATTAATTAATTGTGATTAGATTACTAAATGAGAATTAGTGATTAATTAAATTAATTAAGCTTAATTATTAAAGTGGGCCCCACCCGAAATTAATTTTTTTTTAAAATATAAATAAATAAAATATGTTAAAGAAAGTGGAATAATGACTCACAAGGGGGGGGGGGGGGGGACACGTGTCCCCCTAGGATCAAGCATATATATACATGAGGTTTAGTGAATAAGTTTCATTTTTACAACTTTTTCACAAAAATTCAAAAAAAAAAAAAAAAAAGGAAATCAGCCATGGCTGCTCTCGGCCCGCCATGGTGGTGAAAAAAATTGTTGTCTTTGAATATTTGGATCAAATTCAAGTGAATTACAAGTTCAAGGAGGTGATAGCAACATTCGATATTGAATCGAGGAAGAAGAAATTGCGAAATTGGAGCAATTAAGAGTAGAAATTCCTCCGAAAAAATTAAGGTAAGATTTTCTTGTTCTATGATGTAATTGTGTTAATAGTGTTGTAATGGAGCTAATAAAATTGGGTTGGACGAAATTGGAAGTAAGAAAATGCACGAAATTGTTATTTTGTGAAATCGTGGGTTGAAATGGATTTAGAATTGTTATGGGCTGAGTTGTGAGAATTTTATGTGTATATCGTTGTTGTTGGTATTTCTGTGTTGACAGGAGGACAATTAGAAATTCGGGTTAGGCGAATATGTAGGGGAAATGCTGCCCGATTTTTGTTAAGTCCTTTAATAATGAGAAAAACCCTAAACGAGGAATATAAGTTAAAAGAATAAGTTCTATAAGCGATGACCTACGGATTTACGAACTAGAAAATATAGTTACTAACGATAACGTTACTCTTATATTAAATAGGCTAAAAGAGAGACGAGGCGAACAGATTTACGAATAGTCGCTAACAGGTATGTAAAGCTGTCCCTTCTTTCTTTTGGCATGTCTTAGATTTAAGTGATGAATGATATGAGCTTTGGGGTAATTCTATTCATAAGTTTCGAGTGTGATTCATGATTCTTATTCACTTCTTGATGTTAGAACTCTTAAGTGATTGAGCCTCCCTCTTCAGTTTCCTATACGTTGGATAGTAGTCGATATATATAAGCTCCTATTCTTAGAAACTCTATGATAACTGATGTCCTTGACTTCTATAAGCTATTTCATACTAGGTTGACATGTGTCTGTGATTCCTAAGGCTCTTTCGATATTATTTATGATGACATTCGAGGGATATTTGATATGATTGTCGTTATTGATACTCAGGTGTTAACCCCTTCTTCTTATTCTGTTTGAGTCTTGATAATGTTTTAAATTGCATATGGTTGCTCACTACTCTGCTCGTGCATACCTCAATATTGTCACGACCCATCCCCGTGGGCCATGACTAGTGCCCGAGCTGGACACTCATACACACTCACTTATCAAATCGGCATACCAATGACTTATCCATATTCAACATATATTGATTTATACAAATACGAAGAGCAGAGGTCGTCTTAAGCGGTCACATATATCAAATGTATCACACAGAAGCCAGCAAGGCTGTCATAAAACATATCGCCCAAAATATATACATACGTATACATACATACAAGCCGTTAAGGCTGTCATAGCAAATGGGACCGCTTAGACGCAAGCCACACAGACATAACTGAACCATAGCAACCCATGATCCACATACATGTCTACAGGCCTCTAACAAAGACAACAGAATCATATGACGGGACAGGGCCCCGCCGTACCCCTGAATATATACATACATATATACAACGGAAGAGTCTGTACCAAAATGCAGGCTCCAGAACAAGGGAGCACTCTAAAGCAGCAGAATAGATGGCCTAAGCTGTCGAGTCACTCACGTGAATGTCTGTACCTGCGGGCATGAAACGTATCCCCCGAAGAAGAGGGGGTCAGTACGGAATATGTACTGAGTATGTAAGGCATGAAATGCAACTGAAAAGATCATAACTGAAGTAGAGATTCCAGGAGTCAAGAATAAAATCATGTCATCACGTCATCATGAACAAATGTATACGTATACCGTACCCGGCCCTCTAGTGAGGGACTCGGTGAATAGAGTCATGCATGTCAACATCACATATCATATATATACCGTACTCGGCCCTCTAGTGAGGACTCGGTGAATAAAGTCATGTCATCATATCATCATGCATATACATATATACATACCGTACCCGGCCCTCTAGTGAGGGACTCGGTGAATCAAATCATCATATGCCCTCCTGGCCGCCGTAACATATCATCATCTCATCATCTCATCATATACATATACCGTACCCGGCCCTCTAATGAAGGACTCGGTGAACAATGCAGTTGTCACGACCCAGCCCCGTGGGCCGCGACTGGTGCCCTACTTGGGCACCCAAACGGACATACAAACTAAATCATCATAGCAAAGCTTAACACGGATTTCATATTCATCATTTTAAAACAAAGTTGAGAACGAATATTATCTTGCGCGATTGCGCGTACAAAACATCATATCAGAATCAGAAGAGGCGGCGGAATATACATCGCCGAACATATACACATATCTCAAAAAGCCGGCAAGGCTATCAAATATGTCAAAAGCCGACAAGGCTATCAAATGGCACAACGGCCCAGAACACATATACAAATGCACGCCGACAAGGCTGCCATAACGAATAGAATCATATAAACACAACTGTACAGAAGTAGGCACACACACCCACAAATACGTCTACAGACCGATCAAAACATATGGAGGGACAGGGCCCCGCCGTACCCCTGAACCAATATGTACATACTCAGCGAACAAATATATACCAACATATATGCTCTGAAATGGGAAGAGCACTCCAACCAGCAGAAGGGGATGTCCTAAACTGGTGAATCACCAAACTGTGCGTCTGTACCTGCGGGCATGAAACGCAGCCCCCGAAGAACGGGGGTCAGTACGAAATGTGTACTGCGTATGCAAAGCAGAATATACAGAAATCAAACCTGAGACATAAACGAAACAGAAGTGCCGAACATAAGTGCAAATCCAATCATATCAAAATGTTTAGTTTCAAACATGTAAGTCATGCATAGGGTACAGAAGAATATGGTCGCCCGCCCGTCGATGGCGCCATAACACAGCATAACACCAGAAAGTTTCAAATCTCCGTATCCCCGTCACATATCACATCACCGCATAACGCCAAATATAAGTGGAACCCGACCCTCTTTTGCGAGTAGCTCGGTGAACCATAAACACAGCATAACTCCGGAGTATAACAAAGTGCGCACGACAACAGAACCGGCCCGGGACTCGGCGAAAGGAATAACAGAATGCACGAATAGAGTCGTGAGTAGTCATATGCACGAATCATTATCATAAATTCAAACATAAGTAAAATGATCATATTTGAAAATCGAAATAATAGTCTTAACAAATTCTTTCAAAGGTTTCCAAATTTCATAAAGGAAGGTCGCGGGACCCACGGGTGGTTATTTACCCGAGTCGGGCTCGCCTATGGAAAACATACCTATCATATGTCATATAGACTTCTACAAAAAAATTTGGAGTAATCCGAGCATATTTGTGCAAGATATGGCATTCTAAAAATTTCGAACTTCTTTAAAGGGAACCCTTTTTATGCAAAATTCGGAAAGCGATTATTTCAAAGACATAAGGGTTCATAGTTCATCAATCATACATAAGAGTGCCAAGGAACATATACGGATCATAACATGCTCGGATTTCGGATTTGGAGTTTCCTTAGGGCTCTAATTTAGCCTATGCAAACTAAAGCATGCCAAAAGAAAGAAGGTTGCTTTACATACCTCGTACGCACTCCAAGATGGCCAATCTAAAGTAATTTCCAATCTACGCCTCGGGCTCCCCAAGGTCTACAAATACGCCAATGAATACCAAACATTAGCTAAGGGCACTTAAGCCATTCCTTCCAACTAATCGTTAAATTCTACAGAAAATTCGGTAGCATTTCCCCTGTAAATAGGCCATCCCGAGAATTTATCTCGCTCAAAATCAACAACAACAACCACAATAACCAATCTAGCAACATCAATAATAAATTCGGAAGGCAAAATAACATTAATAGCTCTCTTTTTCATCATTCGACAAATTTCCAATTATTCAACTCAATGGCTTACTTTCAAGCCACAATATCGTTCGTACATTCGATTATTCAGTCAAATCCATACTAACAACATTCAAGAACATTCTAAACAATTCACATAATTTTTTTCTCCAAGTGGCCGAAAACAGTCCCCTTAGCCGAGAGCAGCCCCCTTATTTTCTTTCCTCATTTTCAAGTCATGTTTTGTATCACGATCCACAATATATCGATGTCATTCTCATAAAATATACAAATTACATCAACGCACAATAAGCCTCAAAACAGCCCCAACCATCTCAACATCATTCTTGAGTCATTAAGCACTTACTTCCAGCTAGAATTCATATCGACGGTAACTAAAATACTAAACGATAGTAACGCGATCTTCGACATATTATAGGACTCACATTCGTCCACACTACACATATACATATGTTAAGGGTTCTCATATATAAAGATTACATTAAGTGCACCAAAATCTCAAAATCAGTCCGCACATTTACCATATCAATTTTGGGACATTAAACTCTCATTTCCGAATAACCATTACGACGCTAAGCGATATTAATTCATTCTTTGCCAAACATTTGGGACCATATATACGGCCACACCCACCTATGTACATATAGATGGTTCTAATTTATTTCTTCACTCTACAACAATCAAATATGCTACAAACAATTAATTCATCAAACCAACACCCCACAACACACACACACTTCACACGGCTAGGACACCAACCACACGGCCCCAACTTCAACACACCACATTTCATGATTTTTATCCATTTTAGTATACTACAATATGCATACAACATTTATAACTCATAAAAAAGGTTAGAACTCACCTTTCTTCTTCAATCCACCAATAGGCTAGGGTTTGCAAATCTCTTATATGAATGACTTGATTGCTCCAACGATGCTTCCACGTTACTTAGGGACCTCTAATTAGGGGGTTTGTACCAAAGAATTAATTTTTGGAGAGGAAAAATTTGGACTTGAATTTCCATGGTCCAAGCCGTGAGCTAGAGGGAGTATTGCTCTCCAAGGTCTTGATTTTTTTCTCTCTCTAGTGTTGAAGTGGAAATGAGAAAAGATGACTTAAGGGTCATCTTTTAAGTCCCCAAAATATCTCTATTTCCTTTGGCCCACACAATGTGTTGGACCAATTAAAATTGGCCACACAATGTGTGGGACCTTTTTGTGGGCCACACGGCTACAAGGCCATTTTTGGGCAAGATTTTTAAATTCCAATTTTATGAATTGTGGTCCCAATTTTTCCTAAGTATTCATGCCATCAATTTCATATTCAACTTATGTCTCAAAATAAAATCAAATGGTCAAAATTCCCGACTTCAAATCCCGAAAGAGTTTTGGCCCTTAATTGTCATAGTTAATCCGGGTTGTCCCCATGTATAAAAATACGGGACGTAACAGCAGTGAAGTGTGCACGATAACATACCCGGCTCGGGACTCGGTGAAAGACATATTGAGGCATGCCGAGCAGAGTAGTGAGAAACTATATGCATATAAATCAAGACTCGATAGATAGGTGCGCAAATCGACACTTGAGGATCATAAACACGTTTCGGGTCAATCCGAGTTAGTATGAAAAAGTTATGGACGTTTTAGTACAGAACCTTCTAGGAACGTTTCAGAAGCCATTTTTGGAAAATCAAAGCAACAATCATGTTAGGCACCTTCCGAATATCGTTATGGATCAAATCAAATAGAGCTTTTGGAACCATATGTACGTATCAAAATATATCAAAGACTCCATGGAATTATCAAACGTACTATCGTTTGAAAATCAAGACATTAGTCATATCAATTGTCTCTCGAATGCCATTCGGAAACATATCAAACAGAACTTCGGACATCATAGATATGCATCAAAACCATATGAAACAGCTTATGGAAGTCAAGAATATTAGCCATCCTAGTGGCTCTAAGAATAGGAATTTCTTTGAAATCATCCATATACATTGTCTGTTCATTTCACAAAGATCATTCCAAAAGAAAGAAAGGGTAAGCCTTACATACCTTGCCCGCTTCCTACGCTAATCCGAACTTAAGTCTTTGGCTTCGCAAGATCTACAATAATATTAGTGTATACCAAACATTAGCTATAGATACTTAAAAGTTCAATCTTCAACCAACACTTTACTTGCAGAAATTTCGGCAGCATCTCCCCTGTAAATACAACTATCCCCTAGAATCCAACTCGGCCAAATCATCAACAACAAATCCGAGAATTTAACTCGGCCAAATTATCAACAACAAAACCAACGGTAATTCTAACAATATCCACAATCAATTCAAAATGCATACTAACATTAGCAACTTCTTTCTACAAACTTCGACAGCGTTTCATTTATGTTCAATTCATAATTGCCCACATATTCAAATACTAATCCGAAACCATTCAAACAATATTCAAGAACACTTCAAACAATCCGCATAATATTCAAACAATCTAACTAATACTCCATTCCACCCGAAATCTTCCAAATGCAACAAGAACAACAACAACACATTTCCTTCTTTCAAGTTCATGAACTACACCAACAATTTACACACTAACAACATTATTTTCCATAAACAGAAGAAATGGTTTTTAACATCACATTAGCTTCTAATACCACTCTCCAACACTTACAACTTCAACTAGAATCATCAAACTTTCATTATCAACATAGAATCCATAACAACAACAACCCAAAACACTAGATAAAATAATTGAGTCATTATTCCTACACAACACATATATATACGGCCACAACATACATCCATATTTTCATGAATTTCACCCATTTCTACATACTACAACATACACAACCATCCATAACATATAAAAGAAGATTAATTCTTACCTTTTTCCCTTAACTTCTCACTTGGCTATGATTATGAACTTGCAACAAAGAGGGGTCTACTTGCTCCAACAATTATACCACGTTAAAGAGGACCTTCAAATTAGTGGAAATACTAGAAGAAAATATTTTTTTGGATCAAAACTGAAGGCTTCAATTTTTTTCCACTATGGCCGAATGGCCCCTTGTTTTTGTCTTCTTCAAGTTTCTTGAAAATTCTAAATGGAGAAGATGAGAAATGTGCTCTAATTATCATCTTTTATGTATTAATGTTGGGCTCCCATGTGGGCCTTGGCCCACTTCATTTGGCCGGCTACTTGGCCCCTTTTATTCAAGCCCACTCTTTTTTTTTGTTTTGCAATTCATGAAAATTTATTTTCCAAATTCCATATTTGCCCTTAGCCTTCCTCCATATTTCTATGAGTCATCTTGCGAATTTCCCTTTTTACCCCTAGCCATTCTTAATATTTCCACATCAAAATTTTTCATAAACAACTTATGTATTAAACTGTCACGACCCAACCCCGTGGGCCGCGACTGGTATCCTAACTGGATACCCGTACGTACTTACCTAACTGAATTGGCGTACCAACAGCTAATTCGTATTAGATGTACACGGATTCAAACCACTATTAATACAGCGCACGGAAATACATAAATACATAAACATACTTATACTTACACATAAGCCGTTGAGGCGATCATAGCAGACAGAGTCATAAACTCGTACATACCTACCTGAACAGTAGCAACCCATAACCCACATGCATGTCTACAAGCCTCTAACGGACATAACAGAATCAGATGACGGGACAGGGCCCCGCCGTACCCCAATTTACCATATATACAGAATATGTAAATAACAAAAGATAGATACCAAAAATACACGCTCCGGATCAAAAAGGAGCACTCCCAAACAGCAGAACCGGTATCCTAGACTGGCGGCGTATCACAGGGTGCGTCTGTCTGTACCAGCGGGCATGTAACGCAGCCCCCGAAGAACAGGGGGTCAGTACGGAAAATGTACCGAGTATGTAAAGCGAAAATGTAACAAATATAATCATAGTCCGAACCAGAAGTATAGAAATATAGCGGACAGAATCGAACCCGAATCTGAAACAGGAATACAGAGTGCACGGACAGAACCACAATATGTATCATAAGTACGGGGTGTAGCCGACAGAGTCGTAATATGAATTAGAGGTACAGAAGTGTAACAGACCGAATCATAGTCCGAATCAGACATACAAAAGTGAAGCAGACATAATCATTATCCGAGTCAGATTTCCAAAAGTGTAGCAGACAGCGTCATAATCCAAATCAGACATGCAGAAGTGTAACAGACAGAATCATGCATGCGGAATCATAAGCATATACAAATACAGATAGCATATATATATCAGATCCCGGCCCTCTAGTGAGGGACGCGGTAACAGATCCCGACCCTCTTAGTACGGGACGTGGTGGACAGACAGATCATATGCCATCCTGGCCGCCAACCCCATACCATCACATCATCAGATCATATACAGATGTAAACAGATCCCGGCCCGCACACCGAGGGACGCGGTGAACAATGCAGTAGAATGTGCACGAATAACAGAACCTGGCCCGGGCGCAGTGAAGGAAGCATTGAGGCATCCACGAGCAGATTAATGAGAAACCGTATCCATACAGATCATTATACAGACTCAATGAAACTGAGGTAGACCAAACGGTGGGTCAAATCAAAGCAATCGGACAATACTCATAATATACGCATATGTGTCATTTGGGATGGCACGACAGATTGCATCAGAATAAGATTTCCAGAAGCGTTCCAGCTGTCAAGAATATATTATAAGACTCATAAAGATAGTCATATCACTTGTCGTATAGTAAACAGAATAATAACCCAGATGTTGCCTGTGAAGATCGGACATAAATAAGTCAATTAAAGCCATACGGAAAGTATCGGGACTTTGTGGGCCCACCTCGGACCAAATCGAGGTGGCGTACGTAAGTTACGGATAATAGACCTTATGAGGTCGTCCATGATCGTTTTGAGGCATTCCGACTCCGTTTATGAAAGTTGCATACATACAGGTCACTTTGACGACAAATTATAAGGAACTAGTTCAATCTTACTGAATGAAATGGGGCCAATTCCAATCTCGGATTTCTAAGAACAGAGTCGTGTCTAAGGCTCACATCCAAGCCTATTATGTTTAGAACATGCCAAAGAATGAAGAGCAAGACTTTACATACCTTAGCTGCGCCTTATGCTCGCTCAAATTCAATTCCCGTTTCGCCCAAAATCTACAAATGGTCATATTTACCAATTGTCAATAGTAAGACTTTTAGCATTCAAATCTTTAGTTCATTACTTGTCTACAAAATTTGGGCAGCATTTCCCCTAAAATTTCGCCGCCCCGAGAATATAACTCGGCTCAAAATATCAACGCAACACCCATAACAATATCAAAAGCATCAACAATTACTACAAAACACATTCTAACATAAATAGTCTTCCTTTCTTCATAATGCCACAACTTCTACTCCAACTTCATACTTCCAAGCTATTATCAACATTTTCATATTCATGCGCTAATTCAAAACCATTCAAACGCAATTCGGAAGCATTTCACATTATCCTTACGAAGTATACAAAAATTCCACCGAAACCATAATTCATCCAAAACTTCCAACCTCCGACATAAACATTCACAATACATTTTTTTTTTCCTTCCAATTTCATTAATAACAATCATAATTTGCACCTTGCCACTTTCACTTCCATATTTACATAAACTACAATAAAGTTGCATATTTTCCTACAACAGCCTTACAACAAATTTTCCATAGCAACAAGAACCATTTATCTTCTATTTACGTTCCAAGGCCATAACAACACGATTAACATACCAAATAAATTTAATCCATCTCCCTTCATGAATGGTGTCACACGGCCACACACACACACACACATACACACGGCTCACACACACCACATCACAATTCCATGATTTCCATTCAATTCTACTCACTCTAACATCTATAAATCTTCCATAACATAAAAAAAACATAAAATCCTTACCTTTTTCCAATAAGTTCTCCTTGCCACCAAAGTCACTTTCTTGCCAAAATAATTATACCACTTTGTAGAGAATCTTGAACTTAGTAAGAATACAAGAAAATTATAATTTTTGAATCAAAGCTGAACGCTTGGAATTTTTCTTCTCCTCTCCTTTTTTTTTCTCTCCTTTCTCTCTATGGCCGTGGCCTTCTTTCTCTTTTTCTTTCAATTTTTGATTTCTTGAAACTTCTAGTAAAGATGAATCATGCCCCTCTTATTTTATTTCATCACATGGATTAATTAAAATCCATGGATTTGGGCCATAAAGTGGCCGGCCAAGCCCCCTTAAATTGGGCCTCATTTTTTTTGAGCCCAATAGGCCACAAATCTTATTTTATAATTCCCGGAACCAATTTTTCCAAAAATTCCAATTTTCGCCCTTGGCCTCTCTCCGCATTTCCACATCAATATTTTTTTTTCCATGAACTACACATATAGTAAATAAAATGAAGACATAGCCTTCTTTCTCACAAATCGAAATTATTTCAGATTTTCCAAATGCGCACAAGTACGGGATATAACATCCTCCCCCCTTTAGAACATTCGTCCTCGAATGTTAAATTAGCCTTATGGGGTAGTACATTACTTCGGGGAGGTCTTCCAGTTAGTTACATTCTCGTCCCTAGTCAGAATATTTTTAAGGTATTCATTTCCAACCCCTGTTTCTCTTTTGTTGCTTGTAGACGCGATTCTGAAATTTGCAAAACATTCTTTCATCTTGTTTCTCATCCGATGCCCTCGTCACACTTCTCGGTTCCTTGCAATGTTATTGAAATCCCACTTTCACTAATGCTTCAGTGACTTACGAAAATTTTCCTGTCAGCATTTCATTACTCACTCTAATCCTTGTACCTCGAGTTATTTCATCAAAGCATCCAATCTACTATAGAAAATAAGTTTGTATCCTTATGGAACTTTACTTACCCTGTACCATAGCCCTTAGGCCCCTTCTTACCTTTTTTTTTTTTTTATGCATAACACTTCCTTATTGTCGTTGCGTCATCACAAAAATGCAATCACAATATATCTATTCGCAAAGTTTCCAAATTCTCATTTGAACTCTTTTCCAATTTCTTCTTACTCAATCTAAGCATTGCAAAGTAATGCATAGGTCAAAGTCTCCAAATAAAATCTCACCTTCGCACATTTTTCTTAGCACAGGGGTGTTTCCTTTCCAAACCCTTAATCTCTCTTTCCTTTTCAGTTACCCCAAATTCCCATTTATTTCTTATACCTACACTTGTGAAATTTTTTTGTATCCTTCCGAGGGGGGGGTCACCCATCCCAGAATTGCTCTGTCCCCAGCACGCTTAACCTCGAAACTTTCATGCGTTTTGATGCGTTAATGCTAATATAATTGCGTCGACTGCCCCACACGACCTTGGTCACGCAATTTAGGGCAGATCGGGGTCTTAGTAAATTTTCGGAAAGTTCTCGTAGCGGGTCCCACCCCGATCCAAACCATACAATTATCATATCGCCCTTCTAAATCCTCAATGTCCATTTCCATCTGTATATATAGCTATCTCAAATGGTACCTTACTTTTACTAACACCCAGAAGAAGAAAATCACGTAATATAATAGAGTATAAATCTATCCATACACATATCCCTTCAAGAAAAGATTAATAATATACCTGGGTCTGCACTTGGTGACGCTCCTGGGTCCTGCCGGCTGGTCAAAGCATATACGCGGTTTGAAGGACCACTGGAACTGGAAGCTCCGCCACGACCTCTGCCACGGCTCGCTGGTGCCGGCATACCTCGCCCCGTGGGGCGCATGGCTACCGAAGGAGAAGATGAGCCAGCGACTGACCCAGTAGGATGGGCTGAACCTGAACCACCCTTGTATGGGCACTCCCTCACAATATGATCTTGACTGCCACAAAAATAGCAGGCGCCTGTAGCACGATAACACTCCCCCGGATGGGGCTTCCCACAATAAGTACACCGGGGCATAAGTGGCCTAGACTGACCAGAACCCCTACTCGTCTGCGGGCCTGATGCTCTGGAACTCTGGCCGGCCCCAGACGGATCTGCGCCATCAAAACGTCTGCCGGCGGACTGTGTACCCCGGCCTGATGAAGGAAGGGATCTACCGGACTGCTGCTGAGGCTATCCGCCTCGGGAATCTCTGGAATTCCCCGTGAATCTGGCCCCTTGGGCCGTCTCCTATCATGATCGCTATCCGGCTGGCGTCCTCTGTGCCGGTCCTCCATGCCCTGCGCATAAGCCTGTAACCGGGCGATGTCCATATCAGTCTGCGACGCCATCGCCATACAACTATCAACCAGGTAATCGTCCAACCCCATCACATACCGGTGCATTCTGTCCTCCATATCAGCTACAATGGTAGGTGCATATCGGGCCAGAGAATCAAACTCCAAATTTTACTCACGAACACTCCGACCCCTCTGCCGCAACTGCAAAAATCGGTCAACCCGCTCCCGCCGTAACTCCGGGGGCAAAAAGTGGCGGAGAAAAGCGGCCACAAACTCATCCCAAGTAGCCGGGGGAGCACCCTCACCCCTGGACAGCTCCCAGGACTCATACCAATTAGCAGCAATATCTCGTAACCTGTGCGAGGCTAACTCAACGGACTCGGTCTCTGAAGCCCTGACCAGTCCCAATGAGCGCCTCATCCCTCGAATGAAGTCCTGGGGATCCTCCTCGGGCTTAGACCCGAAAAACTCTGGGGGACTACATGTCAGAAAATCACGAATCCTCAGGCTATCACGCCTGTCATCATCATCATCACCTCACAGCCCGCGTCTGCGAGCCTGTCCCGCTACCAAAGTCGTCAATAACTGTACCGCCTCCCTCAACGTCCTATCCTCCGCCCCGGGCTGAGGAGCTGGAGGCTCGGGCGCTGGAGCCTCTGGAGCTAATGATGGGCCTGCTCCAGGCTCCTCCGGTAGTGGTGTGGTTGAACCCTCTGACTGAAGTACGACACCGGGCATAACCTGAGCACGAGCCCGTGTAACTCTCGGCATCTGACTAGTCTCTCCCATCACCGCCTTGCCCTTCTGGGCAGCTGTTGCCTTCTTCGGAGGCATCACTGAAAAATACAACAACCGATCAGAAAAGAGTTATCCTAATAGCACAGCTCTATCGTACGATCTAAGATCCAAAGAAAGGGTAACATCCTAAATGTCCTGTAGCCTCCTGTTTATAGATGTGGTGCACGACACACCGATAAACAAGACTCTACTAGACACGGCCTGTAGACATTCCGAGGACAAACCGCTCTGATACAACTTTTGTCACGACCCAACCCCGTGGGCCGCGACTGGTATCCTAACTGGATACCCGTACGTACTTACCTAACCGAATTGGCGTACCAACAGCTAATTCGTATTAGATGTACACGGATTCAAACCACTATAAATACAGCGCACGGAAATAAATAAATACATAAACATACTTATACTTACACATAAGCCGTTGAGACTATCATAGCAGACAGAGTCATAAACTCGTACATACCGACCTGAACAGTAGCAACCCATAACCCACATGCATGTGTACAAGCCTCTAACGGACATAACAGAATCAGATGACAGGACAGGGCCCCGCCGTACCCCAAGTTACCATATATATAGAATATGTAAATAACAGAAGATAGATACCAAAAATACACGCTGCGGATCAAAAAGGAGCACTCCCAAACAGCAGAACCGGTATCCTAGACTGGCGGCGTATCACAGGGTGCGTCTGTCTGTACCTGCGGGCATGTAACGCAGCCCCCGAAGAACAGGGGGTCAGTACGGAAAATGTACCGAGTATGTAAAGCGAAAATGTAACAAATATAATCATAGTCCGAACCAGAAGTATAGAAATATAGCGGACAGAATCGAACCCGAATCTGAAACAGGAATACAGAGTGCACGGACAGAACCACAATATGTATCATAAGTACGGGGTGTAGCCGACAGAGTCGTAATATGAATTAGAGGTACAGAAGTGTAACAGACCGAATCATAGTCCGAATCAGACATACAGAAGTGAAGCAGACATAATCATTATCCGAGTCAGATTTCCAAAAGTGTAGCAGACAGCGTCATAATCCAAATCAGACATGCAGAAGTGTAACAGACAGAATCATGCATGCGGAATCATAAGCATATACAAATACAGATAGCATATATATATCAGATCCCGGCCCTCTAGTGAGGGACGCGGTAACAGATCCCGACCCTCTTAGTACGGGACGTGGTGGACAGACAGATCATATGCCATCCTGGCCGCCAACCCCATACCATCACATCATCAGATCATATACAGATGTAAACAGATCCCGGCCCGCACACCGAGGGACGCGGTGAACAATGCAGTAGAATGTGCACGAATAACAGAACCTGGCCCGGGCGCAGTGAAGGAAGCATTGAGGCATCCACGAGCAGATTAATGAGAAACCGTATCCATACAGATCATTATACAGACTCAATGAAACTGAGGTAGACCAAACGGTGGGTCAAATCAAAGCAATCGGACAATACTCATAATATACGCATATGTATCATTTAGGATGGCACGACAGATTGCATCAGAATAAGATTTCCAGAAACGTTCCAGATGTCAAGAATATATTATAAGACTCATAAAGATAGTCATATCACTTGTCGTATAGTAAACAGAATAATAACCCAGATGTTACCTGTGAAGATCGGACAGAAATAAGTCAATTAAATCCATACGGAAAGTATCGGGACTTTGTGGGCCCACCTCGGACCAAATAGAGGTGGCGTACGTAAGTTACGGATAATAGACCTTATGAGGTCGTCCATGATCGTTTTGAGGCATTCCGACTCCGTTTATGAAAGTTGCATACATACAGGTCACTTTGACGACAAATTATAAGGAACTAGTTCAATCTTACTGAATGAAATGGGGCCAATTCCAATCTCGGATTTCTAAGAACAGAGTCGTGTCTAAGGCTCACATCCAAGCCTATTATGTTTAGAACATGCCAAAGAATGAAGGGCAAGACTTTACATACCTTAGCTGCGCCTTATGCTCGCTCAAATTCAATTCCCGTTTCGCCCAAAATCTACGAATGGTCATATTTACCAATTGTCAATAGTAAGACTTTTAGCATTCAAATCTTTAGTTCATTACTTGTCTACAAAAATTTGGGCAGCATTTCCCCTAAAATTTCGCCGCCCCGAGAATATAACTCAGCTCAAAATATCAACGCAACACCCATAACAATATCAAAAGCATCAACAATTACTACAAAACACATTCTAACATAAATAGTCTTCCTTTCTTCATAATGCCACAACTTCTACTCCAACTTCATACTTCCAAGCTATTATCAACATTTTCATATTCATGCGCTAATTCAAAACCATTCAAACGCAATTCGGAAGCATTTCACATTATTCTTACGAAGTATACAAAAATTCCACCGAAACCATAATTCATCCAAAACTTCCAACCTCCGACATAAACATTCACAATACATTTTTTTTCCTTCCAATTTCATTAATAACAATCATAATTTGCACCTTACCACTTTCACTTCCATATTTACATAAACTACAATAAAGTTGCATATTTTCCTACAACAACCTTACAACAAATTTTCCATAACAACAAGAACCATTTATCTTCTATTTATGTTCCAAGGCCATAACAACACGATTAACATACCAAATAAATTTAATCCATCTCCCTTCATGAATGGTGTCACACGGCCACACACACACACACACACATACACACGGCTCACACACACCACATCACAATTCCATGATTTCCATTCAATTCTACTCACTCTAGCATCTATAAATCTTCCATAACATAAAAAAAACATAAAATCCTTACCTTTTTCCAATAAGTTCTCCTTGCCACCAAAGTCACTTTCTTGCCAAAATAATTATACCACTTTGTAGAGAATCTTGAACTTAGTAAGAATACACGAAAATTATAATTTTTGAATCAAAGTTGAAGGCTTGGAATTTTTCTTCTCCTCTCCTTTTTTTTTCTCTCCTTTCTCTCTATGGCCGTGGCCTTCTTTCTCTTTTTCTTTCAATTTTTGATTTCTTGAAACTTCTAGTAAAGATGAATCATGCCCCTCTTATTTTATTTCATCACATGGATTAATTAAAATCCATGGATTTGGGCCATAAAGTGGCCGGCCAAGCCCCCTTAAATTGGGCCTCATTTTTTTTGAGCCCAATAGGCCACAAATCTTGTTTTATAATTCCCGGAACCAATTTTTTCAAAAATTCCAATTTTTGCCCTTGGCCTCTCTCCGCATTTCCACATCAATATTTTTTTTCCATGAACTACACACATAGTAAATAAAATGAAGACATAGCCTTCTTTCTCACAAATCGAAATTATTTCAGATTTTCCAAATGCGCACAAGTACGGGATATAACATAAACAAGATAAAAATATAGCCTTGTCCTTAACTTGTCGTAATTACCTTAAAATATCCAAATGTGCAAAATACGGGATATAACTACTTTTGTCACGACCCGGCTAGGGGGCCGCGACGAGCACCCGGTGCTACCCCACCCGAGCGCCCCCGTATCGTACATAACATAACATCTAGGTGTACTATAAGTCAATTCGTGCTTTTCTTATCGTTAATCATATTGATCCCATTAGACGATCATCATCATTTAACATATCATAGACATCTATGCCACATCATAAGTACAAGGCCGATGAGGCTAACAAAAGATATACAAAACATGGGCCGACATGGCCGAACATCTCTACTCACATACACATGACTACGAGCCTCTAAGAGTATGACATATCGTATGAGCGGGACAGGACCCCGCTATGCCCATAATTTTATATACACAAAAGAATAAGTACCCAAAAGCTACGGCTCCGAAAGAAATGGAGCTCTGCTATGCAATCTCTGAATAAGCAGCTATGGATCAAGTCTGTCTCCCTGTGCACCTGCGGGCATGACGCAGCGTCCACAAACAAAAGGACGTCAGTACGAAGAATGTACTGAGTATGTAAAGCATAATCAACATCAATATAGAAGCATAATAGATATCATATGAAGATAGCATAGGAGGGGAGACAGTAATATCATCATCATCATATCGCTTACTTGCATACATCGTCGTTCGTATCCCATAATAATACTCGTACCATACTTGTGCTCATATTCGTATACATGCCCCTATTCGCATTCATATACATAGTCTTTTCACATTCATATTCATATTATATACATAGCCATACACTTATATACATACATAGCGTACCCGACCATAAGGCTCGGTGTTTCGTACGTACTTGGCCAACCAAGGCTCAATTTTATTTCTACCTGGCCCTACCAAGGCTTCAGGGTTATCCGTACCATCTGCAGATGTGTGCGCGCATTACGTAATCATATACATACATACATACATCCATATATATATATTCTACCCGACATTATAAGCTCGGGGTGTCATTATAGCCCTTCATAGGCACATGTGAATATAATAGCCCGTAGGCACCTTTAGCATCATTATTATTATCATCGTCATCACTATCATCATCGTTTTCGCTACATCTCTATCTTATGCTTACTCGTCAATGGGGTGCGTAGTACATTCGTAGCACGTATCAAGGGTCGTGAGCTTATGAGATCGGAATATCAATCATTTGAAGACAACATACTCATTTAGAGGAATTAGAAATATGGCCAAAGAATCATGCCTTATGAAAGAAGGGTTAGCCTCACATACCTTTCCGTCGAACTATTCTACACTTGCACGTTCCCTTCCAATGCTAGCGTTTATACCTTCATTAATATCATAACAATGGCCATTAGTCATTCACATTATCCACATTATCTAGATTCCTCAATTTGCCTCTAATCCACCCACATTCGTGGTCATAACACCCATCTTCGTCCATTCGTCTAAAGTGTTTAGTTCATGATCTTAATACCATTTATAACACATTCATATCACAACACAACAACATTCATAGCTCAATTCAAACTATTTCTCAAAATGTCACTATTCATCATTCATGACCTAGTTGACCACATTTTCTAAAATCCATGTATTTTTATTCTCCAATACCTTAAACATCTTGTAAAAATCATGAATCTTACCTTAGAAGTTGTAGGAACAAGCTTTGGTTGGTAATACTCTTCTTTGAGCAAAACCCTAGTTTTTCTCCATTTAGATTCCTTGACTTGGATGATCCTTGATGATTCCCTTATCCTTGATTCACTTGTCTTAATGTTATTGATGGCTTATAATCCTTGAAAACTCATATAATAAATGTAGAGAGAAGTTCTAGAGAGAAGTGGTGTAATGTTGTAATGAAATAAAATAAGTCTTGATCCTCATATTTAATGAATTGAAAAATCTGTGCTGGGTGAACAGTGGTCGTCCATGGAGGTTTACGGTCCGTATTCCACTTTACGGACCGTCCTTCGTGGTCGTCTTTAAGCTTAAGCAGGTCCAGAGACTTTGGCCTGCATGCATGGGATTTACGACCACGGTTTACGGGCCGTAAATCACTTTACGGTCCGTCCACCAGGTCGTATTATACCTTTTCCTCAGCTGGCAGAAAGTTGAAGTTGGGCATGCCAGTTTACGACTTCAAGTTTACGGACCGTATTGCACTTTACGGTCCGTATTTTGCACTACACGACCACTGGGCAGTTTTGCCAACTTTCAATTTTTTTCTCATTTCTCGACTTTTCATTCTAATCATCCACATCCCTTCACATACATTTCCCATGAAACATTATACACTCGCACTCCTCGCACACATCATTAGTCCATTTACTTGCGTACCAACGGAAAATTTTCGAGGTGTAACATTCTACCCCCCTTAGGAACATTCGTCCTCGAATGTTAAAGGCTTGGGGAATTCTATAAAAATTTCGCCAGAGTTTCCTCTGTAATGTGGCACTACCACCCTGTCACAACAACCCACAACAACAATGCCTCACAGGGCAATAATACAACAGCACTAGAAATTTGGCCACACACGACCTGAATGTATAAAAGGAAAACATGCATACCTTATGATTTTGACGTCTCGTCTTGGACTTCTTCCAAGGGCTGAAATAAATGTGGGTATTTGGATCGCATATTCTCTTCTGCTTCCCATGTCATTTCCTCTCGATTGTTATTTCTCCACAGAACTTTAATTGAGGCCACTTCTTTGTTTCTAAGCCTCCGTACTTGCCTATCTAAGATGGCAATGGGTATTTCATCATAAGTTAACTTTTCTGTCACTTGAATAACATTCACTGGGACGATCCTCGTAGGATCTCCAACACACTTCCGAAGCATCGAGACATGAAATACTGGATGGACTGACTCCAAATCTGGAGGTAGATCTAGCTCATAGGCCACTTTGCCTATTTTGCGTATAATCTCATAGGGTCCGATATACCGGGGACTGAGCTTCCCCTTTTTGCCAATTCTCATAACGCCTTTCATTGGCGACACTTTCAAGAATACCCAATCCTTAACTTGGAACTCTAAGTCCCTTTGACGATTATCTGCATAGGACTTCTGGTGACTTTGAGCCGCTAACAATCGATCTTGTATAAGCTTGACTTTCTCTATTGCTTGCTGGACCAAATCTGGCCCTATCAACTTGGCTTCTCCGATTTCAAACCACCCAATTGGGGATCTACACTTTCGCCCATATAGAGCTTCATACTGTGCCATTTGAATGCTAGAATGATAACTGTTATTGTAAGAAAACTCAATGAGTGGCAAATGGTCATCCCAATTTCCTCCAAAATCTATCATATATGCCCGTAACATATCTTCAAGAGTCTGAATAGTACGTTCAGCTTGCCCATCGGTCTATGGGTGAAACGTCGTGCTTAGGCGCACTTGGGTCCCTAAACCTTCTTGGAAAGACCCCCAAAACTTGGCTGTAAACTGAGTCCCTCTATCGGAGATAATAGATACCGGAACGCCATGGAGTCTCACTATCTCTTTAAGATAAAGCTTGGCATAATCTTCTGCCATATAGGTCGTTCTGACCGGTAAGAAATGCGCTGACTTTGTGAGCCTATCCACGATCACCCATATAGAATCATATTTACGTCGAGAACGGGGTAACCCTGTAATGAAATCCATATTAATCACTTCCCACTTCCAAGTTGGGATTTCTATAGCTTGCAATAAGCCACCCGGCTTTTGGTGTTCTATCTTCACTTGTTGGCAATTAGGACACTGAGCTACGAATTCTGCTACGTCTTTCTTCATCCCATTCCACCAATATATAGTCTTAAGATCATGATACATTTTCGTCGCTCCGGGGTGAACGGAGTAACGGGAACAATGGCCTTCTCTCAAAATCTGATGGCGTAGACCTGCCACATCGGGAACACATAACCTGCCTCGACATTGGAGAACTCCGTCTTCCGAAATGTCAAATGATGACCCCTCCTTCTGAGGGAGTGTATCTCTGTACTGCATTAGCATGGGATCCTCATATTTTCGCTCTTCTACTTCTGCTACTAACGATGAAACTGCTGAATTCTGAATAATAGCTCCACTGCTACCGGAGTCCACCACTTGGACTCCTAGGCTAGCTAACTGCTGAAGATCACGGGCCATCTCTTTCTTTTCTGGTCGTACATCACTTAGACTTCCCATCGACCTACGACTAAGAGCATCAGCCACAACATTTGCCTTTCCGGGGTGGTACAAGATTTCGACATCATAGTCTTTTAGCAACTCTAGCCATCGTCGTTGCCGCAAATTCAACTCTTTCTGCTTGAAGATGTAATGGAGACTCTTATGATCTGTATAAATATCCACGTGGACACCATATAAGTAATGTCTCCATATCTCTAAAGCATCGACCACCGCAGCCAATTCTAAGTCATGGGTAGGATAATTCTGCTCATGTTTCCGTAATTGTCTAGAAGCATACGCAATCACCTTACCATTTTGCATCAATACACTGCCTAGCCCGACGCCTGAAGCATCACAATAAATAGCATATCCTTCCAATCCCTCTGGAAGTGTCAAGACTGGGGCTGCAGTCAGTCGGTCCTTCAACTCTTGGAAACTGTGCTCGCAAGCATCTGTCCATTGAAACTTAGCTGACTTCTGAGTCAACTTGGTGACCGGTGCAGAAATAGAAGAGAAATCCTCAACAAATCTTCTGTAATAACCTGCTACACCGAAAAAGCTACAAACCTCCGTAGGGGTCGTGGGCCTTGGCCAAGTCTTCACTGCCTCAATCTTTTGGCTATCCACTCGAATACCGTCAGCTGCAACAATGTGGCCCAGAAATGCCACTGAGTTCAACCAAAACTCACATTTGGAAAACTTCGCGAATAACTCTCGGGTTCGAAGAACTCCAAGGACAATACGCAAGTGATCCGCATGTTCTGCCTCGGATCTAGAATACACCAGGATATCATCGATGAATACAATCACGAATATATCCAGAAAAGGCCTGAATACATTGTTCATTAAGTCCATAAACACTGCCGGTGCATTAGTTAGCCCAAACGACATTACTCGGAACTCGAAATGGCCATATCTTGTTCTGAAAGCTGTCTTAGGGATATCATTCTCCCTAACTCTTACTTGGTGATACCCGGACCTCAAATCAATCTTTGAAAACCATTTGGTACCTTGCAATTGATCAAATAAATCATCAATCCTCGGGAGGGGATACTTGTTCTTAATTGTCACTTTATTCAATTGTCGATAATCAATGCACATTCTCAAAGAGCCATCCTTCTTCCGGACGAACAATACGGGTGCTCCCCACGGGGATGAACTAGGCCTAATGATGCCTTTTTCAAGCAAGTATTTTAATTGCTCCTTCAACAATTTCAACTCTGCGGGTGCCATCCTATAGGGAGGAATAGATATGGGTTTAGTATCTAGCAACACATCAATCGCAAAATCGATCTCTCGCTCGGGAGGAAGTCCTGGATGCTCTTCTGGGAACACATCCGGAAATTCGTTCACTACCGGAACTGACTGAAGAATCGGCGACTCAACTTCTACATCTTGAACTCGCACTAGGTGATAAATACACCATTTCGTGATCATCTTCCTTGCCTTTAGATAGGAAATAAACCTACCTTTTGGTGATGTCGCATTCCCTTTCCATTATAAGACTGGTTCCCCCGGAAACTGGAAACGAACCATCTTCATTCGGCAATGAACATTGGCGTAACAAGAAGCCAACCAATCCATGCCCATAATAACGTCAAAATCTACCATTTCTAGCTCATGCAAATCAATCATGGTACGACGATCACAAATCACAATCACACAATTCCTATATACTCGGCTAGCTATTACCGAGTAACCCACGGGTGTAGACACCTCAATAGGTTTGATAGACTCCGACTCAGTTATAAATCAACCCGCAATATATGGAGTAACATATGATAATGTGGAGCCCAGATCAATCAAAGCATATACATCATGAGAGAATACCGATAATATACCTATGACCACATCCGGAGAAGACTCAAGATCATGGCGTCCAGCCAAAGCATAAATACGGTGCTGAGGACCGCTAGTACTGGGAGCTCTGCCTCTACCTCTACCATGGCCGACTGGCGCATGTGAACCTGGCCCCGTAGGGCGTACAGATGCTGATGATCCAGCTGCCGACCCTGTTGGCTGGGTCCTACCTCTACCCTGTACTGAGGGGCAATCACGCATGATATGGCCTGGTTGACCACATGAATAGCAACCATCCGAGCCCAATCGGCATCGACCCCAATGCAACTTCCCACACTGGGAACATCGTGGTACAGGTGGTCTTGACTGGCCTAAATCACCTCTAAACTGAGACCCCGAATAACCCTGACTCGGCTCGGAACGAGTAGATCTGTCAAATCTCTGCCCCGTGAACTGTGGAGGTGTACTGGTCATAGAATAGCCTAAATGGCTGGGAAACTGCTGTCTGTGTCCGCCCCTGGACTCGCTCCTCGAACCCGAAGGTCTGGCCCTCTTGTTATGGCCCCTATCCTGCTCACGTTCATTTCTCCGCTGCTGTAGGTGTTCCTCTAATTCCTGAGCATGTGCCTGAATGCGTGCAATATCCATGCCATCCTGAAGGGACGCAGTCAAGCATTTATCCATCAAGTGGGGCCCTAGGCCTTTCACAAACCGGTGCACCCGATCGCCCATATCCGCTACCATGGCCGAAGCATACCTAGCCAAGGAATTGAAGCGGAGACTATACTCTGTAGCACTCATGCTACCTTGCCTCAAATTCAAGAATTTATCGGCCCTAGCTCGCCGAACTTCCGGAGGCATATAATGACGGAGAAAAGCATCAACAAACTCTTGCCATACCGATGGAGGTGCATTGGCTCCCCGCGAAGCCATCCAAACCGTATACCACTGGATTGAGACATCCCTCAATCTATATGACGCTAGCTCCACCGATTCGGTGTCTGAAGCATGTATCAATTGGAGCGTCCTCAGCATACCATCAATAAAGTCCTGGGGATCCTCCTCCAGTTTCGACCCAAAGAATTCCAGGGGTTTCAAAGCAATGAAGTCACAGGCCCTTGTACTAATAGTCCTGTCACCTTGCCCTGCGCTTGGCCTCTGAGTCTGGGCTGCAACCAACTGAGTCAACAAATTAATGGCCTCTCTCACGTCTTGGCCCGAAGCATTCGGTGGAGGAGCTGGAGATGGGGCTGAGGTTCCCACGTGCTCCTCGGTAATAGGCACTGTTTGGGAGGACTGAGATTGAGCCGCACTCTGGGACTCATCTTCCTCTACTACTGGTGGCGGTGCTCTTTCAGCCCGGTTTTCTGCCACCGTCTTGCCCTTTTGGGCTGCTGTAGCCTTTTTCTTTTTAGGCATCTCTGAAATACACAACACACGATTTAGGAACAAGAATTTCTTACATCATAGATCTATCGTACGATTCTTATGAAGAAAGAAGGTCATATATTCCTAAAATGTCCGCAGCTTCTCGTTTATAAGTGTGGTGCGCAACACACTCATAACCAAGACTCTACTAGACACGGCTCGTAGACACATCCTAGGACTGAACTGCTTTGATAACACTTTTGTCACGACCCGGCTAGGGGGCCGCGACGAGCACCCGGTGCTACCCCACCCGAGCACCCCCGTATCGTACATAACATAACATCTAGGTGAACCATAAGTCAAATCGTGCTTTTCTTATCGTTAATCATATTGATCCCATTAGACGATCATCATCATTTAACATATCATAGGCATCTATGCCACATCATAAGTACAAGGCCGACGAGGCCAACAAAAGATATACAAAACATGGGCCGACATGGCGGAACATCTCTACTCACATACACATGACTACGAGCCTCTAAGAGTATGACATATCGTATGAGCGGGACAGGACCCCGCTATGCCCATAATTTTATATACACAAAAGAATAAGTACCCAAAAGCTACGGCTCCGAAAGAAATGGAGCTCTGCTATGCAATCTCTGAATAAGTAGCTATGGATCAAATCTGTCTCCCTGTGCACCTGCGGGCATGACGCAGCGTCCACAAACAAAAGGACGTCAGTACGAAGAATGTACTGAGTATGTAAAGCATAATCAACATCAATATAGAAGCATAATAGAAATCATATGAAGATAGCATAGGAGGGGAGACAGTAATATCATCATCATCATATCGCTTACTTGCATACATCGTCGTTCGTATCCCATAATAATACTCGTACCATACTTGTGCTCATATTCGTATACATTCCCCTATTCGCATTCATATACATAGTATTTTCACATTCATATTCATATTATATACATAGCCATACACTTATATACATATATAGCGTACCCGACCATAAGGCTCGGTGTTTCGTACGTACTTGGCCAACCAAGGCTCAAACCAAGGCTTCAGGGTTATCCGTACCATCTGCAGACGTGTGCGCGCGTTACGTAATCATATACATACATCCATATACATATATTCTACCCGGCATTATAAGCTCGGGGTGTCATTATAGCCCTTCATAGGCACATGTGAATATAATAGCCCATAGGCACCTTTAGCATTATTATTATTATCATCGTCATCATCCTTTTCGCTACATCTCTATCTTATGCTTACTCGTCAATGGGGTGCGTAGTACATTCGTAGCACGTATCAAGGGTCGTGAGCTTATGAGCTCGGAATATCAATCATTTGAAGACAACATACTCATTTAGAGGAATTAGGAATATGGCCAAAGAATCATGCCTTATGAAAGAAGGGTTAGCCTCACATACCTTTCCGTCGAACTATTCTACACTTGCACGTTCCCTTCCAATGCTAGCGTTTATACCTTCATTAACATCATAACAATGGCCATTAGTCATTCACATTATCCACATTATCTAGATTCCTCAATTTGCCTCTACTCCACCCACATTCATGGTCATATCACACATCTTTGTCCATTCATCTAAAGTGTTTAGTTCATGATCTTAATACCATTTATAACACATTCATATCACAACACAACAACATTCATAGCTCAATTCAAACTATTTCTCAAAATGTCACTATTCATCATTCATGACCTAGTTGACCACATTTTCTACAATCCATGTATTTTAATTCTCCAATACCTTAAACATCTTGTAAAAATCACGAATCTTACCTTAGAAGTTGTAGGAACAAGCTTTGGTTGGTAATACTCTTCTTTGAGCAAAACCCTAGTTTTTCTCCATTTGGATTCCTTGACTTGGATGATCCTTGATGATTCCCTTATCCTTGATTCACTTGTCTTAATGTTATTGATGGTTTATAATCCTTGAAAACTCATATAATAAATGTAGAGAGAAGTTCTAGAGAGAAGTGGTGTAATGTTGTAATGAAATAAAATAAGTCTTGATCCTCATATTTAATGAATTGGAAAATCTGTGCTGGGTGAACAGTGGTCGTCCATGGATGTTTACGGTCCGTATTCCACTTTACGGACCGTCCTTCGTGGTCGTCTTTAAGCTTAAGCAGGTCCAGAGACTTTGGCCTGCATGCATGGGATTTACGACCACGGTTTACGGGCCGTAAATCACTTTACGGTCCGTCCACCAGGTCGTATTATACCTTTTCCTCAGCTGGCAGAAAGTTGAAGTTGGGCATGCCAGTTTACGGACCGTATTGCACTTTACGGTCCGTATTTTGCACTATACGACCACCGGGCAGTTTTGCCAACTTTCATTTTTTTTCTCATTTCTCGACTTTTCATTCTAATCATCCACATCCCTTCACATACATTTCCCATGAAACATTATACTCTCGCACTCCTCGCACACATCATTAGTCCATTTACTTGCGTACCAACGGAAAATTTTCGAGGTGTAACATTCTACCCCCCATAGGAACATTCGTCCTCGAATGTTAAAGGCTTGGGGAATTATATAAAACTTTCGCCAGAGTTTCCTCTGTAATGTGGCACTACCACCCTGTCACAACAACCCACAACAACAATGCCTCACAGGGCAATAATACAACAGCACTAGAAATTTGGCCACACACGACCTGAATGTATAAAAGGAAAACATGCATACCTTATGATTTTGACGTCTCATCTTGGACTTCTTCCAAGGGCTGAAATAAATGTGGGTATTTGGATCGCATATTCTCTTCTGCTTCCCATGTCATTTCCTCTCGATTGTTATTTCTCCACAGAACTTTAATTGAGGCCACTTCTTTGTTTCTAAGCCTCCGTACTTGCCTATCTAAGATGGCAATGGGTATTTCATCATAAGTTAACTTTTCTGTCACTTGAATAACATTCACTGGGACGATCCTCGTAGGATCTCCAACACACTTCCGAAGCATCGAGACATGAAATACTGGATGGACTGACTCCAAATCTGGAGGTAGATCTAGCTCATAGGCCACTTTGCCTATTTTGCGTATAATCTCATAGGGTCCGATATACCGGGGACTGAGCTTCCCCTTTTTGCCAAATCTCATAACGCCTTTCATTGGCGACACTTTCAAGAATACCCAATCCTTAACTTGGAACTCTAAGTCCCTTTGACGATTATCTGCATAGGACTTCTGGCGACTTTGAGCCGCTAACAATCGATCTTGTATAAGCTTGACTTTCTCTATTGCTTGCTGGACCAAATCTGGCCCTATCAACTTGGCTTCTCCGATTTCAAACCACCCAATTGGGGATCTACACTTTCGCCCATATAGAGCTTCATACGGTGCCACTTGAATGCTAGAATGATAACTGTTATTGTAAGTAAACTCAATGAGTGGCAAATGGTCATCCCAATTTCCTCCAAAATCTATCATACATGCTCGTAACATATCTTCAAGAGTCTGAATAGTACGTTCAGCTTGCCCATCGGTCTGTGGGTGAAACGCCGTGCTTAGGCGCACTTGGGTCCCTAAACCTTCTTGGAAAGACCCCCAAAACTTGGCTGTAAACTGAGTCCCTCTATCAGAGATAATAGATACCGGAACGCCATGGAGTCTCACTATCTCTTTAAGATAAAGCTTGGTATAATCTTCTGCCATATAGGTCGTTCTGACCGGTAAGAAATGCACTGACTTTGTGAGCCTATCCACGATCACCCATATAGAATCATATTTACGTCGAGAACGGGGTAACCCTGTAATGAAATCCATATTAATCACTTCCCACTTCCAAGTTGGGATTTGTATAGCTTGCAATAAGCCACCCGGCTTTTGGTGTTCTATCTTCACTTGTTGGCAATTAGGACACTGAGCTACGAATTCTGCTACGTCTTTCTTCATCCCATTCCACCAATATATAGTCTTAAGATCATGATACATTTTCGTCGCTCCGGGGTGAACGGAGTAACGGGAACAATGGGCTTCTCTCAAAATCTAATGGCGTAGACCTGCCACATCGGGAACACATAACCTGCCTCGACATCGGAGAACTCCGTCTTCCGAAATGTCAAATGATGACCCCTCCTTCTGAGGGAGTGTATCTCTGTACTACATTAGCATGGGATCATCATATTGTCGCTCTTCTACTTCCGCTACTAACGATGAAACTGCTGAATTCTGAATAATAGCTCCAATGCTACCGGAGTCCACCACTCGGACTCCTAGGCTAGCTAACTGCTGAAGATCACGGGCCATCTCTTTCTTTTCTGGTCGTACATCACTTAGACTTCCCATCGACCTACGGCTAAGAGCATCAGCCATAACATTTGCCTTTCTGGGGTGGTACAGGATTTCGACATCATAGTCTTTTAGCAACTCTAGCCATGGTCGTTGCCGCAAATTCAACTCTTTCTGCTTGAAGATGTACTGGAGACTCTTATGATCTGTATAAATATCCACGTGGACACCATATAAGTAATGTCTCCATATCTTTAAAGCATGGACCACCGCGGCCAATTCTAAGTCATAGGTAGGATAATTCTGCTCATGTTTCCGTAATTGTCTAGAAGCATACGCAATCACCTTACCATTTTGCATCAATACACAGCCTAGCCTGACGCCTGAAGGATCACAATAAATAACATATCCTTCCAATCCCTCTGGAAGTGTCAAGACTGGGGCTGCAGTCAGTCGGTCCTTCAACTCTTGGAAACTACGCTCGCAAGCATCTGTCCATTGAAACTTAGCTGACTTCTGAGTCAACTTGGTGAGCGGTGTAGAAATAGAAGAGAAATCCTCAACAAATCTTCTGTAATAACCTGCTAAACCCAAAAAGCTACGAACCTCCGTAGGGGTCGTCGGCCTTGGCCAAGTCTTCACTGCCTCAATCTTTTGGCTATCCACTCGAATGCCGTCAGCTGTAACAATGTGGCCCAGAAATGCCACTGAGTTCAACCAAAACTCGCATTTGGAAAACTTCGCGAATAACTCTCGGGTTCGAAGAACTCCAAGGACAATACGCAAGTGATCCGCATGTTCTGCCTCGGATCTAGAATACACCAGGATATCATCGATGAATACAATCACGAATATATCCAAAAAAGGCCTGAATACATTGTTCATTAAGTCCATAAACACTGCCAGTGCATTAGTTAGCCCAAACGACATTACTCGGAACTCGAAATGGCCATATCTTGTTCTGAAAGCTGTCTTAGGGATATCGTTCTCCCTAACTCTTACTTGGTGATACCCGGACCTCAAATCAATCTTTGAAAACCATTTGGCACCTTGCAATTGATCAAATAAATCATCAATCCTCGGGAGGGGATACTTGTTCTTAATTGTCACTTTATTCAATTGTCGATAATCAATGCACATTCTCAAAGAGCCATCCTTCTTCCGGACGAACAATACGGGTGCTCCCCACGGGGATGAACTAGGCCTAATGAAGCCTTTTTCAAGAAAGTCTTTTAATTGCTCCTTCAACAATTTCAACTCTGCGGGTGCCATCCTATAAGGAGGAATAGATATGGGTTTAGTGTCTGGCAACACATCAATCGCAAAATCGATCTCTCGCTCGGGAGGAAGGCCTGGAAGCTCTTCTGGGAACATATCCGGAAATTCGTTCACTACCGGAACTGACTGAAGAGTCGGGGACTCAACTTCTACATCTTGAACTCGCACTAGGTGATAAATACACCCTTTCGTGATCATCTTCCTTGCCTTTAGATAGGAAATAAACCTACCTTTTGGTGATGCCGCATTCCCTTTCCATTCTAAGACTGGTTCCCCAGGAAACTGGAAACGAACCATCTTCATTCGGCAATCAACATTGGCGTAACAAGAAGCCAACCAATCCATGCCCATAATAACGTCAAAATCTACCATTTCTAGCTCATGCAAATCAATCATGGTACGACGATCACAAATCACAATCACACAATTCTTATATACTCGGCTAGCTATTACCGAGTCACCCACGGGTGTAGACACCTCAAAAGGTTTGATAGACTCCGGTTCAATTATAAATAGACCCGCAATATATGGAGTAACATATGATAATGTGGATCCCGGATCAATCAAAGCATATACATCATGAGAGAATACCGATAATATACTTGTGACCACATCAGGAGAAGACTCAAGATCTTGGCATCCAGCCAAAGCATAAATACGGTGCTGAGGACCGCTAGTACTGGGAGCTCTGCCTCTAACTCTACCATGGTCGGCTGGCGCATGTGAACCTGGCCCCGTAGGGCGTACAGATGCTGATGATCCAGCTGCTGACCCTGCTGGCTGGGTCCTACCTCTACCCTGTACTGAGGGGCAATCACGCATGATATGGCCTGGTTGACCACATGAATAGCAACCATCCGAGCCCAATCGGCATCGACCCCAATGCAACTTCCCACACTGGGAACATCGTGGTACAGGTGGTCTTGACTGGCCTAAATCACCTCTAAACTGAGACCCCGAATAACCCTGACTCGGCTCGGAACGAGTAGATCTGTCAAATCTCTGCCCCGTGAACTGTGGAGGTGTACTGGTCATAGAATAGCCTAAATGGCTGGGAAACTGCTGTCTGTGTCCGCCCCTGGACTCGCTCCTCGAACCCGAAGGTCTGGCCCTCTTGTTATGGCCCCTATCCTGCTCACGTTCATTTCTCCGCTGCTGTAGGTGTTCCTCGAATTCCTGAGCATGTGCCTGAATGGGTGCAATATCCATGCCATCCTGAAGGGACGCAGTCAAGCATTTATCCATCAAGTGGGGCCCTAGGCCTTTCACAAACCGGTGCACCCGATCGCCCATATCCGCTACCATGGCCGAAGCATACCTAGCCAAGGAATTGAAGCGGAGACTATACTCTGTAGCACTCATGCTACCTTGCCTCAAATTCAAGAATTTATCGGCCCTAGCTCGCCGAACTTCCGGAGGCATATAATGACGGAGAAAAGCATCAACAAACTCTTGCCATACCGGTGGAGGTGCATTGGCTCCCCGCGAAGCCATCCAAACCGTATACCACTGGATTGAGACATCCCTCAATCTATATGATGCTAGCTCCACCGATTCGGTGTCTGAAGCATGTATCAATTGGAGCTTCCTCAGCATACCATCAATAAAGTCCTGGGGATCCTCCTCCAGTTTCGACCCAAAGAATTCCGGGGGTTTCAAAGCAATGAAGTCACGGGCCCTTGCACTAACAGTCCTGTCACCTTGCCCTGCGCTTGGCCTCTGAGTCTGGGCCACAACCAACTGAGTCAACAAATTAATGGCCTCTCTCACGTCTTGGCCCGAAGCATTCGGTGGAGGAGCTGGAGATGGGGCTGAGGTTCCCACGTGTGTCACGACCCAACCCCGTAGGCCATGACTAGTGCCCGATCTGGGCACTAAAACTTATTCTAGTATATGGCAGAAGCCGACAAGGCTTCATTTCAAATTTAGCTAATTTTTAGAAAAATTTTGGCAGAGTTTCCTTTGTTTTATGGACTATCCCACATATCCTGCACGCAGAAAATACCAACAAAGGCCACACAGGGCCAACAAAGCAACATCTAAATATATGCGGACCGGCCGCCGCGGCGAATGGGATCGCCCAAACACAACATAAGCACCCAACTGTACAGAAAGATCCCAACCCACAACATGTCCACAGACCTCTAACAAACCGACAGAATCCTATGACGGGACAGGGCCCCGCCGTACCCATGAACGAGAATATACATATATAGAAGTGACAGACTATACCAAAAGATGGCTCTGAATAAAAGAGCGCTCCAAAAATAGCAGAATGAGATCCTAAGCAGACAGATCAGCAAACCTGTCGTCGGTACCTGCGCGGCATGAAAACGCAACCCCCGAAGAAAAGGGGGTCAGTACGAAATATGTACTGAATATGTAAAGCCTGAGTTGCAGAAACAAAATCATAACTGGTGCAGAACATACGGAAAGTAAATGGAAAATCCAAAGTATCAGATACATATTTCCAAAACATGCAGAGTGTGTACAGAACATATGTCATATCAAATCCGGCCCCTGCCAAGGGACTCGGCCGACAGAACGTGGCCACCCTCCCGACGCTGGTGCCACAACACAGAAGAATCAGAATAGGGGCATAACCCCATGACATAACATATCATAGCAGATGGCCATAGTAAATCATATCAGAACAAGCGTACATGGCACAACATACTCCACAAACCCATGTACGCGTATACCTGCCCCCTCACATCGAGGCACGGCGAACAATGCAGAGGATCACGCTTGACAACATATCCTGGCCCGGGCTCAGTGTGGGAAACATTGGGGTATCCACGAATAGAGTCGTGAGAAACTAATACAAGTAAAATATCATAAATGTTTCCATAGACTCGATGAGGCATATCAAAGACAAACCGATCCGATGAAGTCGGAAGGAATCATAGTAAATGAGTTTCGAGTATCAAAACAATTTATCAGACTTAATGGAATATTTAAAACCATATTAGTTAGGTAATTAAAAGGGTAGTCGAAACATTTCTTTCAAAAATCGTTCAAAGAGGGGACTTTAGTACATTAAGGGCAAAACCGGGAATAGCGGGCCCACCTCGGAACAAGCAAGGCGGTGGGCTCAAATTACGCCCTTTGAGCTTATGGGGTCACCTATAAAGGTTCTACGGACATTCTATAGCTTTTCAAGGAGTCTAGAGAAAGTCTTACTTTCAGGAAAAGCATATCAAAATGGTTCAATTCTACTGAGGGAAAAACTGAGATTTTCTCTTGCGGATTCCGATGGCCAAGAAGGTCTTTTGAGGCCCGAATCCGATCCTAAAACACTTAGACATGCCAAAAGAAGGATCGGGGTAGCTTTACATACCTTTTGAGCTTTTTAAGCCTATCCAAGCTCACTCTCCGTTTCGTCGAAAATCTGCAAATGGTCACATTTACCAATTGTAAGTTATAGATGCTACAAATTCAATTCAACTCTTATTTGTCTACCGAAATTTCGGCAGCATTTCCCCTATACATATAGCACCCCCGAGAATTCAACTCGGCCAAATCAATCAACAACAACCCAACAACAACACCCACAACAACCACAATCAATACAAAACACAATATGACATAACTAGTTCTACTTGCCGACATAATGCCATAACCTTCACTTTAACCTTAACTTTCAAACTAAGCTCAACGATTTCACATTCATTATCAATCTAGATCACCACAACATAGTTTAAAAGCATTTCATAGCATTTCCACAAAATATTCATACGATATACATAATATACAAACTTCCCGCTAAAGTCATAACTCGTCCGAAACTTCTAATCTTTAACAAACATACTCATAATATGTTTCTAGCTTCCAACTTCATCAATACTCATCATAATTTGCAACTTAATAACTTTATTTTCATAATGTCATAAAATCATTCTAAAACGACATAAGCCACTACATTCCATTTCAATGCAAACTTACATCATTTTACCTTCATCTACATTGCAAGGATCACAACAACACCACTAACATATTAAACAACATTAATTCATTCCCATTTCTTCAAGAAGTGCCACACGGCCAAGTGCCCATTTTACAAGTTCAACCAAATTAATTTAACTTCCACTTCCAATATAATTCCCACCATAACCACAATTAGAATACAACATAAAATTCAACTCATTTTTGCCTACACCACATTGCACACACACGGCTACATATATATCTATATACCCACTTTGCAAACTTCCATATTTCCATACTTTCTACTCATCCCTACATACTACAACACAAACAAACCTTCATAACATAATAAAAAGGGATGAGTTCTTACCTTTTTCTCCAATCTTCTTCACTTGAGTGAGTTGTCAATTTGAAGAAACAAGTCCTCTTTCTTCCAAACCAACTACACCAAGTTGTAAAGGACACTTAATTTAGTAGACAAACCACAAGATAATAATTTTTGGAGGAAGATTTTTGAAGGTGAATTTGTGAGGGTTTGGCCGAATTCCCTTCAATTTTTGCTCTTCTTTTGTTTTGTTCTTTCTTTTCTATGCTTCTTGAATATTCCAATAGATAAGGGATTCATATATTAATTCCAACACATGGAAAATATTCATTAAATTGGTGGGTTTTGGCCTACATGGCCGGCCATCCCTTAAGTGTTGGGCCTAAATTTTTCATTCAATTATTTTGGCCCAATGACTTATAGATCCCATTTGTAATTCCCGAAACTAATTTCCGAAATTCCAATTTTTGCCCTTGGCCTTCTTCAACACTTCCACATTAATATTCTTTCATGAACAACTCATGGGTTACATAAATTCAATATGACCTTATTTCCTACAAGTCCAAATTATTTCCAATTTTCCAAAGGTGTGAAAACATGGGATATAACATCCTCCCCCCCTTTAGAACATTCGTCCTCGAATGTAAAATTAATCTTATAGGGTTTGAAAACACTTTGGGGGAGTTCATGGTTACAAACAACACATATGACATACGATTGGCATTGAAATGAAATTAAGTAGGGATTCAAGGTTACCTGTGGGCATAGGGAACAAATGAGGATATTTCTTCTTCATTTCTTCCTCGGACTCCCAGGTCATTTCCTCCCGATTCTCGTTCCGCCACAGTACCTTAACAGAGGCTACATCCTTATTACGGAGCCTCCGTACCTGACGGTCCAAAATAGCTACGGGCTACTCCTCATAAGATAACTGCTCCGTCACCTGAATATCATCCGCAGGAAATATTCTGGAGGGATCACCAATGCATTTGCGGAGCATAGACACATGGAATACCGGATGTACCGCTTCCAAATCAGATGGCAAATCTAACTCATAGGCGACATTCCCAATTTTTCTAATAATCTGATAAGGCCCAATATAACGCGGACTAAGCTTACCCTTTCTGCCGAATCGCATTACGCCTTTCATAGGCGATACCTTTAGAAATACCCAATCACCAACCTGGAATTCCAAAGGACGACGCCGTTTATCAGCGTATGATTTCTGTCGACTCTGGGCTGCCAATAGTCGCTCTCGGATAAGTTTCACCTTATCAACTGCCTGCTGGACCATATCTGGGCCGATTAATTCTGTCTCGCCAATATCAAACCAGCCAATAGGTGACCTGCATTTCCTACCATATAAAGCCTCGTACGGAGCCATCTGGATGCTGGAATGGTAGCTGTTATTATAAGAAAATTCAATCAATGGCAAGTGATCCTCCCAGCTACCTCTGAAATCAATAACACAGGCTCGCAACATATCTTCAAGCGTCTGGATAGTGCGCTCAGCCTGTCCGTCACTCTGAGGATGGAAAGCTGTGCTCAGGCTCAGCTGAGTCCCTAATCCTTCCTGAAAAGATCTCCAGAAGTTCGCCGTGAACTGAGCACCTCTGTCAGTGATAATAGATATAGGAACTCCATGAAGCTTCACTATCTCTTTAATATAAAGCCTGGCATAATCCTCGGCGGAATAAGTAGTCCTGACGGGGAGAAAATGGGCTGATTTTGTCAGCCTATCAACAATAACCCAGATGGAATCATACTTCCGTGGAGTGCGAGGCAACCCTGTAATGAAGTCCATATTAATGATCTCCCACTTCCACGTCGGAATTTCCATTTCCTGCAACAGTCCACCCGGCTTCTGGTGTTCAATCTTGACCTGCTGACAATTGGGACACTGGGCGACGAACTCTGCGATGTCCCGTTTCATGCCATCCCACCAGTATAAGCATCGGAGATCATGGTACATCTTCGTAGACCCAGGATGGACCGAATAGCGAGCATAATGTGCCTCGCTCATAACCTGCTGCCGAAGGCCTGCAATATCAGGTACACACAACCTGCCCCTAAATAATAAAGTCCCGTCCGGAGTGAACTCGAACGGAGTCTTCTCCTTATCATAGGCTGTGTCTCTGTACTGTGCCAAAACAGGATCTTCATATTGATGCCGTTTGATATCTTCCTTAATAGATGATTCAGAAACCCCTCGGACAGAAATCTGTGTACCTCCAGAATCGACCAGACGAACCCCAAGGTTAGCCAACTGATGAATGTCACGTACTATCTCTCTCCTGTCTGGCTGTAAATCGACCAAGCTGCCCATAGATTTCCGGCTAAGCGCATCTGCAACAACATTAGCCTTGCCCGGATGATACAGAATATCCACATCATAGTCTTTCAGGAGCTCCAGCCACCTTCGCTGCCGCAAATTAAGCTCTTTCTGCCTGAAAATATACTGGAGACTCTTATGATCTGTATAGATATCAACATGAACGCCATATAAATAATGTCTCCATATCTTCAGGGCATGGATCACCGCCGCAAGCTCCAGATCGTGAGTAGGGTAATTCCTTTCATGCTTTTTCAATTGCCGAGAAGCATAAGCTATAACTCTGCTGTGCTGCATCAATACACAGCCCAATCCCACGCCAGAAGCGTCACAATAAATAACATATCCATCGGGTCCCTCTGGAAGAGTCAGAACTGGGGCTGTGGTCAGCTTCTCTTTCAGCAACTGGAAGCTTCGTTCACAAGCATCAGTCCACTGGAACCTGGCTCCCTTCTGAGTTAGCCTTGTCAAAGGCGCTGAAATCGAAGCAAACTTTTCCACAAATCTTCTGTAATAGCCTGCTAACCCCAGGAAACTACGTACCTCTGTGGGCGTCGTGGGTCTGGGCCAATTTTTCACGGCATCAATCTTCTGTGTATCCACCCGGACACCATCAGCTGCAATAATATGGCCCAGGAATGCCACTAAAGCCAGCCAGAATTCACATTTAGAAAATTTGGCATATAATTTCTGATGCCGAAGTACCCCTAATACCGCTCTCAGATGATCTGCGTGCTCTGCCTCGGACCGAGAATAGACCAGAATGTCATCGATAAATACAATTACGAACATATCCAAGAATGGCCTGAATACCCGGTTCATTAAATCCATGAATACCGCAGGAGCATTAGTCAGCCCAAAAGACATAACTCTGAATTCATAATGCCCGTATCTGGTCCGGAATGCTGTCTTAGGAATATCGGCCTCCCGTACCCGTACCTGATGATAGCCAGACCGAAGATCTATCTTCGAAAAATACTTGGCGCCCTGCAACTGATCAAACAAATCGTCAATTCTTGGGAGGGGGTATTTATTCTTTATGGTTACCTTATTCAGCTGTCGATAATCAATACACATACGCAACGACCCGTCTTTCTTACGCACAAATAATACCGGGGCTCCCCAAGGCGAAGTGCTGGGTCTAATGAAGCCTTTTTCTAACAAATCCTTCAACTGCTCTTTCAGTTCTTTCAATTCTGCCGGTGCCATCCTGTACGGGGGAATAGATATCGGCTGAGTATCTGGAAGCAAATCAATAGTAAAATCTATCTCCCGCTCTGGAGAAAGGCCTGGAAGCTCTTCTGGGAACACATCTGGAAATTCATTAACCACGGGAACTGACTGAAGAGTCGGCGTTTCTGCTGTCAAGTCTTGTACCCGAACCAGATGATAAAAATAACCCTTTCTGATCATTTTCTTTGCCTTAAGGTATGAAATAAACTTACCTTTCGGCGATGCTGTATTACCGGTCCATTCTATAACTGGCTCCCCAGGAAACTGGAAACGAACTACCTTATTTTGGCAATCAACATTTGCATAACAGGAGGCTAGCCAGTCCATTCCCATAATAACATCGAACTCGACCATATCTAACTCCACCAGATCTTCCTTAGTGTCACGGCCACATACAATTACAGAACAGTTCTTATATACCTGCTTTGCTACAATAAAGTCCCCAATCGGTGTGGCTACCTCAAACGGCTCTATAGGTTCAGACGTTATACCAATTTTACTAGCAACCAGAGGCGAAATATATGACAAGGTCGAACCTGGATCAATCAATGCATACACAGACCTAGAGAAAACCGATAATGTACCTGTAACGACATTAGGCGATGCCTCCTGATCCTGGCGGCTGGACAGAGCATAGATGCGGTTCGAAGGACCGCTAGTACCCGAAGCTCCACCACGGCCTTTGCCGCGACCCGCTGGTGCTGAAGTACCTGGCCCCGTAGGGCGCATAGCCACTGATGAAGATGAAGACCCGGCGGCTGATCCGGTAGGCTGCGCTGCACCACCCGAACTACCCTTATACGGGCAATCTCTCACAGAATGGCCCTGACGGCCACAAGAAAAACATGCACCGGTGGCTCTGTAGCACTCCCCAGGATGGTATCTGCCACAGTAAGAACACTGAGGCCTAGGTGGCCTCGTCTGACCAGAACCCCTGTCTGTCCGCGAACCTGAAGCCCTGGAGCTCTGACCTGCTCCTGAATAACCTGGGCTGTCAAATCTGCGACCTGTAGGCTGTGGAGGTGCGCTCTGTACCGGCTGGGATGGATGTCTGCTAGGCTGCTGCGGCTGCTGAGGCTGCCTGCCCCGAAAATCTCCAGAATACCCAGATGATCTGGCCCTCTTGGGCTGTCTCCGATCCTGGCCTCTATCAGGCTGACGCTCCCTATGCCGGTCCTCCATGCCCTGGGCGTGGGCCTGAATCCGGGCAATATCCATGCCGGGCTGAGCAGCCAATACCAAACAGCTGTCGACAAAATAACGGTCCAGCCCCATAATGTACCTGTGCATCCTGTCAGCCATAGTAGCTACCACAGCGGGTGCTTATCGGGCCAATGAGTCGAACTCCATACTATACTCTCGAACACTGCGACCCCTCTGTCTTAGCAATAAGAATCTGTCAGCCTTGGCTCGCCGTAGCTCCGGAGGCAGAAAGTGGCTAAGAAAAGCCTGAGAAAAATCATCCCAAACTGCTGGGGGAGCGCCGTCGCCTCTGGATAACTCCCATGACTCGTACCAATTTGCCGCTACATCATATAACCGGTACGAAGCCAATGCAACTGACTCTGTCTCGGAAGCATTAATAAACTGTAAGGTGCGCCGCATCTTCCTGATGAACTCCTCGGGATCCTCCTCGGGCTTTGTCCCGAAGAACTCTGGAGGGCCACAAGTCAAGAAATCACGGGCTCTCGAACTGTCACGCCTGTAAGCCCGGTCACCTCCCTGTCCGTGCCCCTGAACCTGTCCTGCCACAAGTCTAGTCAATAGCTGGACTGCCTCTCTCATAGTCTGATCCTCAGTCCCTGGCCGTGGAGCTGGAGGCTCAGGTACTGGAATCTCGGGAGCTGGCGGTGGAGCTGCCCCTCGACCTGCAGCCGCTGCTGCTCCAATATCCTCTACGTGTGGCGGGGTGGAAGAGCCCTCTGCCGGGGGCAAAATATCAGGAGCAATATGAGCATGGGCCCTGGTAACCCTCTGGGCCTGACTAGTCTCTCCCACAGCTGCTGCCTTGGCCTTTTGGGCCGCTGTCGCCTTCTTTGGAGGCATAACTGCAAATGTAACAATTCGTTAGGGAGGAATCATCCTGATAACACAGCTCTATCGCACGATCTAAGACAGAAAGAAGGGTAGTATCCTAAATGCCCTGTAGCCTCCTGTTTATAGGTGTGGTGCACAACACACCGATAAACAAGACTCTACTAGACACGGTCTGTAGACATTCCGAGGACGAACCGCTCTGATACCACTTTTGTCACGACCCAACCCCGTAGGCCATGACTAGTGCCCGATCTGGGCACTAAAACTTATTCTAGTATATGGCAGAAGCCGACAAGGCTTCATTTCAAATTTAGCTAATTTTTAGAAAAAATTTGGCAGAGTTTCCTTTGTTTTATGGACTATCCCACATATCCTGCACGCAGAAAATACCAACAAAGGCCACACAGGGCCAACAAAGCAACATCTAAATATATGCGGACCGGCCGCCGCGGCGAATGGGATCGCCCAAACACAACATAAGCACCCAACTGTACAGAAAGATCCCAACCCACAACATGTCCACAGACCTCTAACAAACCGACAGAATCCTATGACGGGACAGGGCCCCGCCGTACCCATGAACGAGAATATACATATATAGAAGTGACAGACTATACCAAAAGATGGCTCTGAATAAAAGAGCGCTCCAAAAATAGCAGAATGAGATCCTAAGCAGACAGATCAGCAAACCTGTCGTCGGTACCTGCGCGGCATGAAAACGCAACCCCCGAAGAAAAGGGGGTCAGTACGAAATATGTACTGAATATGTAAAGCCTGAGTTGCAGAAACAAAATCATAACTGGTGCAGAACATACGGAAAGTAAATGGAAAATCCAAAGTATCAGATACATATTTCCAAAACATGCAGAGTGTGTACAGAACATATGTCATATCAAATCCGGCCCCTGCCAAGGGACTCGGCCGACAGAACGTGGCCACCCTCCCGACGCTGGTGCCACAACACAGAAGAATCAGAATAGGGGCATAACCCCATGACATAACATATCATAGCAGATGGCCATAGTAAATCATATCAGAACAAGCGTACATGGCACAGCATACTCCACAAACCCATGTACGCGTATACCTGCCCCCTCACATCGAGGCACGGCGAACAATGCAGAGGATCACGCTTGACAACATATCCTGGCCCGGGCTCAGTGTGGGAAACATTGGGGTATCCACGAATAGAGTCGTGAGAAACTAATGCAAGTAAAATATCATAAATGTTTCCATAGACTCGATGAGGCATATCAAAGACAAACCGATCCGATGAAGACGGAAGGAATCATAGTAAATGAGTTTCGAGTATCAAAACAATTTATCAGACTTAATGGAATATTTAAAACCATATTAGTTAGGTAATTAAAAGGGTAGTCGAAACATTTCTTTCAAAAATCGTTCAAAGAGGGGACTTTAGTACATTAAGGGCAAAACCAGGAATAGCGGGCCCACCTCGGAACAAGCAAGGCGGTGGGCTCAAATTACGCCCTTTGAGCTTATGGGGTCACCTATAAAGGTTCTACGGACATTCTATAGCTTTTCAAGGAGTCTATAGAAAGTCTACATACTTTCAGGAAAAGCATATCAAAATGGTTCAATTCTACTGAGGGAAAAACTGAGATTTTCTCTTGCGGATTCCGATGGCCAAGAAGGTCTTTTGAGGCCCGAATCCGATCCTAAAACACTTAGACATGCCAAAAGAAGGATCGGGGTAGCTTTACATACCTTTTGAGCTTTTTAAGCCTATCCAAGCTCACTCTCCGTTTCGTCGAAAATCTGCAAATGGTCACATTTACCAATTGTAAGTTATAGATGCTACAAATTCAATTCAACTCTTATTTGTCTACCGAAATTTCGGCAGCATTTCCCCTATACATATAGCACCCCCGAGAATTCAACCCGGCCAAATCAATCAACAACAACCCAACAACAACACCCACAACAACCACAATCAATACAAAACACAATATGACATAACTAGTTCTACTTGCCGACATAATGCCATAACCTTCACTTTAACCTTAACTTTCAAACTAAGCTCAACGATTTCACATTCATTATCAATCTAGATCACCACAACATAGTTTAAAAGCATTTCATAGCATTTCCACAAAATATTCATACGATATACATAATATACAAACTTCCCGCTAAAGTCATAACTCGTCCGAAACTTCTAATCTTTAACAAACATACTCATAATATGTTTCTAGCTTCCAACTTCATCAATACTCATCATAATTTGCAACTTAATAACTTTATTTTCATAATGTCATAAAATCATTCTAAAACGACATAAGCCACTACATTCCATTTCAATGCAAACTTACATCATTTTACCTTCATCTACATTGCAAGGATCACAACAACACCACTAACATATTAAACAACATTAATTCATTCCCATTTCTTCAAGAAGTGCCACACGGCCAAGTGCCCATTTTACAAGTTCAACCAAATTAATTTAACTTCCACTTCCAATATAATTCCCACCATAACCACAATTAGAATACAACATAAAATTCAACTCATTTTTGCCTACACCACATTGCACACACACGGCTACATATATATCTATATACCCACTTTGCAAACTTCCATATTTCCATACTTTCTACTCATCCCTACATACTACAACACAAACAAACCTTCATAACATAATAAAAAGGGATGAGTTCTTACCTTTTTCTCCAATCTTCTTCACTTGAGTGAGTTGTCAATTTGAAGAAACAAGTCCTCTTTCTTCCAAACCAACTACACCAAGTTGTAAAGGACACTTAATTTAGTAGACAAACCACAAGATAATAATTTTTGGAGGAAGATTTTTGAAGGTGAATTTGTGAGGGTTTGGCCGAATTCCCTTCAATTTTTGCTCTTCTTTTGTTTTGTTCTTTCTCTTCTATGCTTCTTGAATATTCCAATAGATAAGGGATTCATATATTAATTCCAACACATGGAAAATATTCATTAAATTGGTGGGTTTTGGCCTACATGGCCGGCCATCCCTTAAGTGTTGGGCCTAAATTTTTCATTCAATTATTTTGGCCCAATGACTTATAGATCCCATTTGTAATTCCCGAAACTAATTTCCGAAATTCCAATTTTTGCCCTTGGCCTTCTTCAACACTTCCACATTAATATTCTTTCATGAACAACTCATGGGTTACATAAATTCAATATGACCTTATTTCCTACAAGTCCAAATTATTTCCAATTTTCCAAAGATGTGAAAACACGGGATATAACAACGTGCTCCTCGGTAATAGGCACTGTCTGGGAGGACTGAGATTGAGCCGCACTCTGGGACTCATCTTCCTCTACTACTGGTGGCGGTGCTCTTTCAGCCCGCTTTTCTGCCACCGTCTTGCCCTTTTGGGCTACTGTAGCCTTTTTCTTTTTAGGCATCTCTGAAATACACAACACACGATTTAGGAACAAGAATTTCTTACATCATAGATCTATCGCACGATTCTTATGAAGAAAGAAGGTCATATATTCCTAAAATGTCCGCAGCTTCTCGTTTATAAGTGTGGCGCGCAACACACTCATAACCAAGACTCTACTAGACACGGCTCGTAGACACATCCTAGGACTGAACTGCTCTGATACCACTTTTGTCACGACCCGGCTAGGGGGCCGTGACGAGCACCCGGTGCTACCCCACCCGAGCACCCCCGTATCGTACATAACATAACATCTAGGTGAACCATAAGTCAAATCGTGCTTTTCTTATCGTTAATCATATTGATCCCATTAGACGATCATCATCATTTAACATATCATAGGCATCTATGCCACATCATAAGTACAAGGCCGACGAGGCCAACAAAAGATATACAAAACATGGGCCGACATGGCCGAACATCTCTACTCACATACACATGACTACGAGCCTCTAAGAGTATGACATATCGTATGAGTGGGACAGGACCCCGCTATGCCCATAATTTTATATACACAAAAGAATAAGTACCCAAAAGCTACGGCTCCGAAAGAAATGGAGCTCTGCTATGCAATCTCTGAATAAGCAGCTATGGATCAAATCTGTCTCCCTGTGCACCTGCGGGCATGACGCAGCGTCCACAAACAAAAGGACGTCAGTACGAAGAATGTACTGAGTATGTATAGCATAATCAACATCAATATAGAAGCATAATAGATATCATATGAAGATAGCATAGGAGGGGAGACAGTAATATCATCATCATCATATCGCTTACTTGCATACATCGTCGTTCGTATCCCATAATAATACTCGTACCATACTTGTGCTCATATTCGTATACATTCCCCTATTCGCATTCATATACATAGTATTTTCACATTCATATTCATATTATATACATAGCCATACACTTATATACATATATAGCGTACCCGACCATAAGGCTCGGTGTTTCGTACGTACTTGGCCAACCAAGGCTCAATGTTATTTCTACCTGGCCCTACCAAGGCTTCAGGGTTATCCGTACCATCTGCAGACGTGTGCGCGCGTTACGTAATCATATACATACATACATACATATATACATCCATATACATATATTCTACCCGGCATTATAAGCTCGGGGTGTCATTATAGCCCTTCATAGGCACATGTGAATATAATAGCCCGTAGGCACCTTTAGCATCATTATTATTATCATCGTCATCACTATCATCATCGTTTTCGCTACATCTCTATCTTATGCTTACTCGTCAATGGGGTGCGTAGTACATTCGTAGCACGTATCAAGGGTCGTGAGCTTATGAGCTCGGAATATCAATCATTTGAAGACAACATACTCATTTAGAGGAATTAGGAATATGGCCAAAGAATCATGCCTTATGAAAGAAGAGTTAGCCTCACATACCTTTCCGTCGAACTATTCTACACTTGCACGTTCCCTTCCAATGCTAGCGTTTATACCTTCATTAATATCATAACAATGGCCATTAGTCATTCACATTATCCACATTATCTAGATTCCTCAATTTGCCTCTAATCCACCCACATTCATGGTCATAACACCCATCTTCGTCCATTCGTCTAAAGTGTTTAGTTCATGATCTTAATACCATTTATAACACATTCATATCACAACACAACAACATTCATAGCTCAATTCAAACTATTTCTCAAAATGTCACTATTCATCATTCATGACCTAGTTGACCACATTTTCTACAATCCATGTATTTTAATTCTCCAATACCTTAAACATCTTGTAAAAATCATGAATCTTACCTTAGAAGTTGTAGGAACAAGCTTTGGTTGGTAATACTCTTCTTTGAGCAAAACCCTAGTTTTTCTCCATTTGGATTCCTTGACTTGGATGATCCTTGATGATTCCCTTATCCTTGATTCACTTGTCTTAATGTTATTGATGGCTTATAATCCTTGAAAACTCATATAATAAATGTAGAGAGAAGTTCTAGAGAGAAGTGGTGTAATGTTGTAATGAAATAAAATAAGTCTTGATCCTCATATTTAATGAATTGGAAAATCTGTGCTGGGTGAACAGTGGTCGTCCATGGAGGTTTACGGTTCGTATTCCACTTTACGGACCGTCCTTCGTGGTCGTCTTTAAGCTTAAGCAGGTCCAGAGACTTTGGCCTGCATGAATGGGATTTATGACCACGGTTTACGGGCCGTAAATCACTTTACGGTCCGTCCACCAGGTCGTATTATACCTTTTCCTCAGCTGGCAGAAAGTTGAAGTTGGGCATGCCAGTTTACGGACCGTATTGCACTTTACGGTCCGTATTTTGCACTACACGACCACCGGGCAGTTTTGCCAACTTTCAATTTTTTTCTCATTTCTCGACTTTTCATTCTAATCATCCACATCCCTTCACATACATTTCCCATGAAACATTATACACTCGCACTCCTCGCACACATCATTAGTCCATTTACTTGCGTACCAACAGAAAATTTCCGAGGTGTAACAATAACATCCTCTCCCCCCTTTAGAACATTCGTCCTCGAATGTTGAACTGGCCTCATGGTGTATTATAATACTTCGGGGAGGTCCCCTTTTATAGTTGTCACATACGATCACTTAACATATCCGTTTTAGAGGCTTAGGTTGCCTGTAGGCGTAGAAAACAATTAGGGATACTTCCTCTTCATCGCTTTTTTCGGCTTCCCAGATCGTCTCCTCTTTATTATTGTTTGGCCGCAATACTTTAACCGGAACCACGTCTTTGGCATATAACTTTCTCACCTGACCATCCGTTATGGGCACATACTATTCCTTATATGGTAGCTTCTCTGTCACTCAGATATTATTTATATGAAACACTTAGGAAGGGTCACCAACACATTTGTGAAGCATAGGCACGTGGAAGACTTGATGTACTACTTCTAATTCGGTGGTAACTTTGATTCATTGTCACGACCCAGCCCCGTGGGCCGCGACTGGCACCCTACCTGGGTACCCAGACCGAATCGAACATTCATTATCAAATCCAAACTTATTTCCAAATTTTTCGAAATCATATCAAACGTAATTTATATCAAAATCTGTCTTAAGCGGTCGCACCAAATCAAAATGCCATATCAAATACAAACTGAGCGGCGGAATAGACATCGCCGGTCAAAAGTGCAAACATAAGCATAAGGGCCATTTGGGGCCATCATAACAAACAGACCGCTTTAAGACCAGAAAAACGAAATCAAACCAACATATACAGGACCCTCACCCCACTTATATGACTACAGGCCTCTACGAATTCAAAACAAAGACACATGGCGAGACAGGGCCCCGCCGTACCCAAATAGTCAAATACACCGGATATATATATAGCAAAAGGAGTCTGTACCAAAGTGGACTCCGGATCAAAGAGAAGTACTCCGGAATAGCAAGAAGTGAAGCCTACTGTGGAGGATCACCGATATCTGCACCTGCGGGCATAAAATGCAGCCCCCGAAGAAAGGGGGTCAGTACGAAATATGTACTGAGTATGTAAAGCACGGAGTACAGAAATATGGATCAAAACCGAAAGCAAACCTGATGACAAAGTGGAGTACAAATCGGTATGTCAAAATCCGTATCGAAATCATAAACGTATACATAATGCAAACGAAATCATGCAAACGCTTAGGAACGTGGTCGCCACTCCGACGCTGGCGCCACACACAGCATAACACCAGAAGGTTTCAAATCTCCGTACATCCCCGAACACAAACATAATCATAGGTGAGCGTATCGCATCACGAGCCATATCACATCATAACTCCAAACGGAACCCGACCCTATGGCGAAGCCTCGGGAACCGTAACACAGCATACGGCCGAATTATCATAAGGCGCACGAATCAAAACCGGCCCGGGAACCGGTGAACGAAGTCATAATAAGGCACGAGCGGAGTCGTGAGCAAACAAATGCAATTCATATTTCAAAATAGTCTTTCAAAACATAATAATCCCATAAGTCATTTCATAATACAAAATAATCGAATACTTAGTCGATACATAGTTTCGTTTCACAAAATGTTTCCAAAATAGTGCGTATAGCTCAAAACGTAACTTAGCGTATCGTAATATTCAAAACATATCCCGTAGGAGGAAGTTCCCAAAATCAAAAGTATCATTCCAAACTTTATTCAAAAGGACAGCCCAATAAGACAAATAGGGCGTCTCGGGGTTAGCGGGCCCGCCTCGAGTCAAATTGAGGTGGCGAACATATTTTACGAACATTTATAGGCCAAAGGTCATACATAATCATTTCTAAGTTACCCGACCAGATTTCGATAAGTTTCGGACGAGTGGTGGCATTCTAGCCAAAATAGAGCCCTTAGGCTTCAATTGAATTGAATGAATAGTAACTTTTCTGTGGATCGGGTTTCGAGGAGCAGAAATGCTCCGGAAGTCCTCATATTCGCCTATCATACTAAGATATGCCAAACGAAGAAGTGGGAAGCTTTACATACCTTACAGACGTCTTACGCTCTCCCAAAAGTCAAGTCCCGTTTCGTCTGAAATCTGCAAATGGTCAAAGTTACCAATTGAGATTCTTAGGCTTAAAAATGCCTTTAACTTCATTTTTGCCTACCGAAATTTCGGCAGCATTTCCCCTATAAATTTAACATCCCCGAGACTTATCTCGGCTCAAAATACATCAATACAACAGCCCACACATCAACAAACAACACAACTCATAATCAAACTTCAAAAGCCTACCTTACTACACAAGTTGGAAATCTTTCATTCAAACTTCAAAATTCCAAATCTATATCCATATTATTGTATTCATTCACTCATTCAAGATTATGCCATCACATTCCAAATACATTCCAAGCCATACACGAAATTGCCCAAAATCCATTGCTTTCCATAATTCTCCCAAAATACTAAAACTCACAACGAACGTTCTAACTTCCGAATGAATGAACGTTGTTTCATTCCGAATTCATTAACATCAACCATAAATCATATTTAAAGTCTTTAGCACCCTAAATATACAATGATATACGTAAATATACAAAAGGCATACACTTTCCGACAATGTCCGAAATCATTTTCCAACGCCAATCCAATTCATCAATCAATCATTTACGACATAAAGATCACAACAACACATTATACCAACTAAACAAGATGAATTCACATCACTTTCTTCTTCCTAGGGCTCACGGCCAACATGCAATATACACACACACCCACGGCTTTCTATATACACCAAAGTTACGGGATTCTCGTCTATTCCCAATCCTTAACACATTCATATCAATTCTATAACATTAGAGGGGCAAAATTCTTACCTTTTCTTGAATTTCCGACTTGTCGCAAACGAGGCTCTTGTGCCAAACTAATTATACCCCGTTGAAGAGGGCCTTGAGTACTTCACAACTATGTAGAAATTAAGATTTTTGGATTAGAATCAAAGGCTTGGGAATTTTTTTCTCTCTCCTTTTTCCCATTCGGCCGAGAGGTGTTTTTCTTGGTGTTCATCAATTTTTGTTCTTGTTCTTGATAAATCTAAGTGATAAGTTGATATATATCTAGTTGTAGAAGTCATGTGCATAACACATGACATTAAAATGGGTTTGGGCCATGCCAAAGTGGCCGGCCACCCCAAAGACTTGGGCTTCAATTTTGTGTTGTCCAATTCTTGGCCCAATTCGTAAAAGTCCCGTTTTGTAATTCCCGAAACTAATTTCCGAAATTCCAAATTTATCCTCGGCCTTCCCCGATGTCTTAACATTAAAGATTCCATAATCAACATAGTCATATTCACTAAAATCAAAATATTTCCTTATAACACACAAGTCGTAATTATTTATCGATTTCCAATTATACGAAGAACACGGGACATAACATTCATGGGTGACTTTGCCAACCTTGCAGACGATCTGATAGGGTTCATCATACTTCGGACAGAGCTTCCCCTTCTTGCCGAATCTCATTACGCCCCTCATGGGTGACATTTTCAGAAATATCTAATTACCTATTTGAAATTCGAGGTGTCGACGTCGATTTTCGACGTATGATTCCCGTCGACTCTGGGCTGCCCGTAACCGTTTCTGAATGGGTCCTTCTTTATCAACTGCCTGCTGGATTTTGAAATTCGAGGTGTCGACGTCGATTTTCAACGTATGATTCCCGTCGACTCTGGGCTGCCCGTAACCGTTTCTGAATGGGTCCTTGTTTATCAACTGCCTGCTGGATTATATCTGGGTCGATTAACTTAGTTCCATCGACATCGAACTAACCAATCGGTAATTTGCACTTCCTGCCATACCGAACCTCACATGGTGCCGTTTCGGGTTGTCCTTTTTATATTTGTTGACCTCTTCAGGTGTCTTCCATATTTTCTCTCTATATCTACCTCATGGTACACTTATTGTCAATTCATTTCTGCGTCCTTTCGTAATCTTTACGATATGCCAACATACCCCGAACTCCGGCCCCGAGCTAATAAGTCTCCTTTTCTGGGGTTTGAATTGTCATAGTTCATTTTAAGTCTAGCATGTCCTCCCCCCCCCCCCTTTAATAAGAGGGTCTGAATACGCCTATACCCTTTAAGTAACCATCCCTTTCCGCGATCTTCTTACAATTGAAATTCCTTCATCGCGGAGTCTGTCCTGTCTATCTCCTTCTTACAATTGAAATTCCTTCATCGCGGAGTCTTACGTAATTATGGAAATGAATTGTTAAGGTGCAAATTATGAATATTTTTGATGAAAATTGGAAGGTGGAAATATGTTAAGGAATATGTATGTTGAAGATTGGAAGTTTCGGATGAATCATGGTTTTGGTGGGAAATTTGTATATTTTGTATATTTTGTGAATATTTTGTAAAATGACATAAAATGTTTCCGAATTGTATTGGAGCGATCTTGATTAGTAAATGAATATGAGAAGGTTGCTATTGAATTGAAAATGTGAAGTTGGGATGAAAGATATTGCACTATGTTGGAAAGAAGACTAGTTATGCTATATTGTGTTTTATAATAATTGCTGATGTTGTTGGATTGTTGGGTTGTTGTTGTTGATATATTGGGCCGAGCTAAGTCTCGGGGATGCTATATGTATAGGGGAAATGCTGCCGAAATTTCGGTAGACAAATATAGGCTTAAGTTTGAATTCTTAAAAGCTTGCAACTCATAATTGGTAACTATGACCAATTGTAGGTTTTGGGCGAAACGGAGATTGAGTTTGGGCAAGCGTAAGAAGCGCGAAAGGTATGTAAAGCTACCCTTTTCTTCTCCTGGCATGTCCTAGGCGTACTAGATTCGGATTTGAGCCTCGTGGGTTATTCTGTTCATAGAAATGCGAGTCTGAATTTTGGTACAATTCATTCAGCACAATTGAATTATAGCCCTTAAGTTTTGTTGGAAAACTGTTCAAACATCTATAACCCGTACAGACGTGATAGACTCACTTTGAAACCTTCATGGATGACTCCATAGAGTCTAATGTTTGTAATTTATATCCGCCACCTCGACTCGACCCGAGGTGGGCCCACAAGTTTCGAAACTTCCTTCGTTTGTCTCACTTGAGCTATCCTTGTATGATATAAAAGTAAGACTTTCGTCTATGAATCTAAGACTCCATTTGATTCGTTCCATAAGTCATTGGAAAGCTCCTTAATGTGAATACCCTGATGTGAGCATGCAATTCGATACAAGGAGTCTGCTATGAGTAATCTGATATAAGTATCCAAAATAAGTATTCGGTTACGAATATCCTGATAATACATTCGATTCTTTTACCGGGTTTTAATTTATGTGCACCTAATTTCTTACTACTCCGCTCGTATATATGCTATGATCCCTGTCACCGAGTTTCGGACCGGTATGTATCGTGCGTATGGTTCGCCGAGTCCCTTGTCTAGGGGTTGGGTTCCATGTATGTAATTTCGAACTATGATGTGTCCGGCTCTGGGGTACTGTGGTATATGTCCGTCCCCAGTTACTGTGTATATGGATTATGATGTGACTGGTTCTCGGGTTCTCGTGTTATATGTCCGGTTCCTGAGATACCGTGTACATGTGATGGAATCTTCTGGAGTATGGTGTGTTATGGCGCCAGAGACGGGAGTGACGACCATGTTCCTGTGCCCTTTGCATGACTTTGATATGTATCCTTTGTGATTGAAAAGTAAGTGTTCTGATGTTTTGGATAAGCTACTTACCTTCTATATTTTTCTGATATACGATTTTGGTATACATGAATCTATTCACCGGGTCCCTCACTGAGGACCGGGGCACGTTGTGTGTATGTGTCATGCATGATTCTGACGTGTGTGATTTATGTTTGGAAAGAAATAAATTTGGCATTTATATTATTGTGCACATTTGTGATGTTGACCGTTGGACCCCTGACCGCGGTGAATGCGACATTGACCGCGGTATGCCGCACTATGTGATATTGACCGCTGGACCCCTGACCGCGGTATGTCGGCTTTGGGATGTTAACCGCTGGATACTTGGTCGCGGTATGTGTGATAGTGACCGTTGGACTTTTGGCCGCGGTAATTGTGTGTCTAGTTTTCTGTGTGTATGAGATGGAAATGTTTTTCAAAGGAAAGCAAAGAATTTTGGCATTTTGATTGCCGTGTTTGTCTTCCGGAACCTCTTATGTATGATTTGTACGTCAAATACAACACTTTGGTATTCTGGTTACTGTGCTCACCTTCTGTACATTTTAATTCGGTTATGACTTCGTTTTCTGTACTTCATGCTTTGCATACTCAGTACATATTCCGTACTGACCCCCTTTCTTCGGGGGCTGCGTTTCATGCCGCGCAGGTACTCCCAGGTGAGTTGAAGACAGTATAGAAGATGTCCCAGTGCATATGGCAAGCTCCATTTGTTCCCGGAGTGCTGCCGAGTCAGAGTTGGTATGTTATGCTTTCTGGATTACGTTAGAGCCTTTGCAGACAGCGTCGTGGGTATGGTTGTCAGTCTGTAAGCGGCTCCGTCAGCCGATATGTCGGTCGGTGTTATGTACTGAATTTTGTATGATTATAGATTTGTTCTGCTTGGAAGCTACGTGTAAGAATATTTCTGAAAAAAAAATTACGATGTATTTCATCTCATTTGATTTGAAAAGTTTGACGTGATTTTATGTGCAGCAAGAGTCTGAGGGTTCGCTCGGCCCTAGGTAAGGGTCGGGTGCCCATCACACCCTAGGGATATTGGGGTGTGACACATCCATTTCTGACGCTTACTTTGTTTTCCATTTTGACAGACCTCTGTCCTTTATGTCTAACAATGTCATTAACCTTTTGATGCGTAACCGTTTCCAGTTACTTTCTTCCTAACCACTCTCTTTTTCCTTCAATCAAGCCATCAGTATCCTTAATCTTTCTTAGGGAATAGCTTTCTTCTCTTGTTGTTTGTAGCATCGGCTCTGAAGTTCGCAAAGTATTCTTTTATACGCGTGAATCGGTTCCATTCTTAAGTCACCCTCCAGGAAGGCTTCTCTATGTTCAAAGCAACCAGATCGATATGGCTACGCATTTATCCTTTTGTAATTATATCCTTCTATAATAAAGGATTCGGCCAAGTTTTCCTTTCCTTCGTGCCTATTCCTTATCTTTCACTCTATTTTCTCGATAATCGAATTCCTCAGTCTTCATATGAATCCTCATTCCATGTCATAGGTTTTCTTATCAATTGCACCAACTCACTACCCTTATCCTTCCCTTGGCAAGTAATCGGTTTGCTATCGCCAACTTATTAAAGTATCCTCCATACTCCCATATGCTTGTCCTATTTTCACCGTTAACCTTCCTCAGGTTTGTTCCTCTTTTTGTTCTATACTATCACATTCTAGTTCTTTTACAGACCTGTCCTTCAAATTTCTATGCAAATAGTTTCATGCTTTGCCCGTCGGCTCTCTTGAGGCTTTACTTCCCCATATTCCTTTCTTTCGACACTTCTGATACTTCGAATCTCCTTGCCCTTCACGTACTGGCTTTCTTTCTGTTCCCGGATATCGTTGTATTAGGACTTTCTAGCCTTGACTAGTAGTAGAATCAGTATCAGTCTATTTCATAACATCTGTACCATACCTTTCGCTTCGTCTCTTGAATTTCGTTCAGTTAATGTCTTCCATACATTGCAACACTAGTTGATAGGGTCCACCTATCGATCGATATAGTCATAAATGGAATGTCATATGCATACATATACATTTACTACCATTTCGCTTACAAAACATTTCCAAACGCTATTCAAACTTACTCTGATTCCAGAGCTGTGTTGCGCTTTCTTCCTTTTCACCAGTCTAGTCCGCCTTAGCCTACCCGACCTCTTTAAGGTTTCTAACCACTCCGGATATTCTAATTTCCTTTAGGTTACCCCAATTTCCCATTTGTCTCTTATATCTACATTTGTGGAAATTTTAGTACACTTCCCAGGGGGTCACCCATCCCAAAATTGCTCTGGCCCTAGCACGCTTAACCTCAAAACTTTAATGCATTTCGATGCGTTAATGCTGGTATAATTGCATCCACTACCCCGCACGACCTTTATCACGTAATCTAAGGCAAGTCGGTGTCTTAACAACTTCCAAAAGCTTCTCGTAACGTGTCCCACTCCGATTTAGAGAGGGTCGTTTACTTTCCTGACTATACAATTACCGTGTTAACCTTTTAAATCCTCAATATTCACTTTCCATCTGTATGTATGGATAGCTTTCATCCGGAGTTTCTAGATTCCCACCGGTGGCGGAGACATCTCAGTCGCTGTTACTTATAACCACTGGGCCATCGGCCCCCTTTTGATTTTCATTTGCCGTCATTACATGATACTCTACAGAAGTTACACATACATAGAAAGTTCCAAAGAAAACTCATATACCTGTAGCCGATCGGTCTCGGGTCTGATCTGGGGAGCTGCCATGTGAATTGTGCTCCTCATCATCGTCTGTCCGCCATCCGCTCGTCTGACTCCCATCATTGCTCGCATGTGAATCGGAGGAGTATAGATAACCAGGCAATTCCTGGTTTACTGACGGCCAGGATAAGGGACTGGAGTAGTCCATAACACTCACCGGGGAGGCCTGTCTAACATAGTGCTCCACCACAGGAGAAACCGGCATGGCCCCGGAAATCTCCTCCTCCGGTGTCCCAGAGAAATGCTCGGATGGATCTGTATCTTAACTATCCTCCTCCCTAGGGGTAAGAAACTCTGGAGGAATCGTCGCCGGATCCTCCGAGGGATCTATATCGTAACTGCCCTCCGTGGGATCCTTTGCTCTGGGGGTCAGAAACTCTGGAGGAATTGTTGTTGGGTCCTCCGAAGGATCAGTCTCAATCGAATAGCTGAGGCTCCTCTTACTCGGTCCTGGAGATACCCTAGGGGCCTTCTTAGCACCCCCACTATCTGAAGCTGTCCTCTTCATCTTTCGTCAATCTACAATCACCTGCACGAAGAGGATCAGAAGCGATTTCCCAAAATACTGACACTATCGCTCTTTTTTTTGGAGCCTCGCTGTAGACACAACAATTTGTCAGAAAGGAACCATCCTAACAATACATCTCTATCGCACGATCTAAGATCGAAAGAAAGGTAACATCCTAAATGTCCTGTAGCTTCCTGTTTATAGATGTGGTGCACCACACACCGATAAACAAGACTCTACTCGACACGGCCTGTAGACATTCCGAGGACAAACCGCTCTGATACCACTTTTGTCATGACCCAGCCCCGTGGGCCATGACTAGTGCCCGAGCTAGACACTCATACACACTCACTTACCAAATCGGCATACCAATGACTTATCCATATTTAACATATATTGATTTATACAGATATGAAGAGCAGAGGTCGTCTTAAGCGGTCACATATATCAAATGTATCACACAGAAGCCAGCAAGGCTGTCGTAAAACATATCGCCCAAAACATATACATACGTATACATACATACAAGCCGTTAAGGCTGTCATAGAAAATGGGACCGCTTAGACGCAAGCCACACAGACATAACTGAACCATAGCAACCCATGACCCACATACATGTCTACAAGCATCTAACAAAGACAACAGAATCATATGACGGGACAGGGCCCCGCCGTACCTCTGAATATATACATACATATATACAACGGAAAAGTATGTACCAAAATGCAGGCTCCAGAACAAGGGAGCACTCCAAAGTAGCAGAATAGATGGCCTAAGCTGTCGGGTCACTCACGTGAACGTCTATACCTGCGGCCATGAAACGCAGCCCCCGAAGAAGAGGGGGTCAGTACGGAATATGTACTGAGTATGTAAGGCATGAAATGCAACTGAAAAGATCATAACTGAAGTAGAGATTCCAGGAGTCAAGTATGATAATAAAGAAACCGCTGTACCAGTACAGTACGAGACAAAATCAAACATACCAATACCACATAGCGTACCCAGCCCATTATGGGACTCGGTGAATAAAATCATGTAATCATGTCATCACGCCATCATGAACATATGTATACGTATACCGTACCCGGCCCTCTAGTGAGGGACTCGGTGAATAGAGTCATGCATGTCAACATCATATATCATATATATACCGTACCCAGCCCTCTAGTGAGGGACTCAGTGAATAAAGTCATGTCATCATATCAGCATGCTATCATATCATCATGCATATACATATATACATACCGTACCCGGCCCTCTAGTGAGGGACTCGGTGAATCAAATCATCATATGCCCTCCTGGCCGCCGTAACATATCATCATCTCATCATGTCATCATATAGATATACCGTACCCGGCCCTCTAATGAGGGACTCAGTGAACAATGCAGTGAAGTGCGCACGATAACATACCCGGCCCGGGACTCGGTGAAAGACATATTGAGGCGTGCACGAGCAGAGTAGTGAGAAACTATATGCATATAAATCAAGACTCGATAGATAGGTGCGCAAATCGACACTTGAGGATCATAAACACGTTTCGGGTCAATCCGAGTTAGTATGAAAAAGTTATGGACGTTTTAGTACAGAACCTTCTACGAACGTTTCAGAAGCCATTTTTGGAAAATCAAAGCAACAATTATGTTAGGAACCTTCCGAATATCGTTATGGATCAAATCAAATAGAGCTTTTGGAACCATATGTACGTATCAAAATATATCAAAGACTCCATGGAATAATCAAACGTACTATCATTTGAAAATCAAGACATTAGTCATATCAATTGTCTCTCGAATGCCATTCGGAAACATATCAAACAGAACTTCGGACATCATAGATACGCATCAAAACCATATGAAACAGCTTATGGAAGTCAAGAATATTAGCCATCCTAGTGGCTCTAAGAATAGGAATTTCTTTGAAATCATCCATATACATTGTCTGTTCGTTTCACAAAGATCATGCTAAAAGAAAGAAAGGGTAAGCCTTACATACCTTGCCCGCTTCCTACGCTAATCCGAACTTATGTCTTTGGCTTCGCATGATCTACAATAATATTAGTGTATACCAAACATTAGCTATAGATACTTAGAAGTTCAATCTTCAACCAACACTTTACTTGCAGAAATATTGGCAACATCTCCCTTGTAAATACAACTATCTCCGAGAATCCAACTCGGCCAAATCATCAACAACAAATCCGAGAATTTAACTCGGCCAAATTATCAACAACAATACCAACGGTTATTCTAACAATATCCACAATCAATTCAAAACACATACTAACATTAGCAACTTCTTTCTACAAACTTCGACAGCGTTTCATTTATGTTCAATTCATAATTGCCCACATATTCAAGTACTAATCCGAAACCATTCAAACAATATTCAAGAACACTTCAAGCAATCCGCATAATATTCGAACAATCTAACTAATACTCCATTCCATCCGAAACCTTCCAAATGCAACAAGAACAACAACAACACATTTCCTTCTTTCAAGTTCATGAACTACACCAACAATTTACACACTAACAACATTATTTTCCATAAACACAAGAAATGGTTTTTAACATCACATTAGCTTCTAATACCACTCTCCAACACATACAACTTCAACTAGAATCATCAAACTTTCATTATCAACATAGAATCCACAGCAACAACAACCCAAAACACTAGATAAAATAATTGAGTCATTATTCCTACACAACACACATATATACGGCCACAACATACATCCATATTTTCATGAGTTTCACCCATTTCTACACACTACAACATACACAACCATCCATAACATATAAAAGAAGATTAATTCTTACCTTTTTCCCTTAACTTCTCACTTGGCTATGATTATGAACTTGCAACAAAGAGGGGTCTACTTGCTCCAACAATTATACCACGTTAAAGAGGACCTTCAAATTAGTGGGAATACTAGAAGAAAATATTTTTTTGGATCAAAATTGAAGGCTTCAATTTTTTTCCACTATGGTCGAATGGCCCCTTGTGTTTGTCTTCTTCAAGTTTCTTGAAAATTCTAAATGGAGAAGATGAGAAATGTGCTCTAATTATCATCTTTTATGTATTAATGTTGGGCTCCCATGTGGGCCTTGGCCCACTTCATTAGGCTGGCCACTTGGCCCCTTTTATTCAAGCCCACTCTCCTTTTTTTTTGTTTTGCAATTCATGAAAATTTATTTTCCAAATTCCAAATTTTCCTTTAGCCTTCCTCCATATTTGTATGAGTCATCTTGCGAATTTCCCTTTTTACCCCTAGCCATTCTTAATATTTCCACATCAAAATATTTCATAAACAACTTATGTATTAAACAAGATCAAATTATAGGCTTGTCCTTAACTTGTCGCAATTACCTTAAAATATCCGAATGTGCAAAATACGGGATGTAACAAATATGTCTTTCACCGAGTCCCGGGCCAGGTATGTTATCGTGCACAGTTTCACTGCATTGTTCACCGAGTCCCTCACTAGAGGGCCGGGTATGGTATATATATATATATATATATATATATATATATATATATGATGGAGTTATGCTGTGTTTATGGAGTTATGCTATGTTATGGTGTTATGTTGTGTTTATGGAGTTATGCTGTGTTATGGCGTTATGCTGTGTTTACCGAGTTATGCTGTGTTTATGGAGTTTTGCTGTGTTATGGTGCCAAAGACGGGGTGGCAACCATGTTCATCGAGTACCATAATGGGCCGGGTATGATATATGATATTGACATGCATGATTTATGTTTCAAAAGGGCAAGTGTTTTGATATTCTGAACATTGTACTTGTCTTCTGTACTCCCTATTTCGGCTATGATTCTTTTACTGTATTTCATGCTTTATATACTCAGTACATATTCCGTACTGACCCCCTTTCGTCGGGGGGCTGTGTTTCATGCCCGCAGGTACAGATAGTCAGTTTGGTGAACCTTCAGCATAGGACTTCTACTCAGCTGTCTTGGAGAGCTCCGTTGTTCCGGAGTTTAGACTTTTGGTATAGATCTTATGATATATATATGTATGTTTATCCAGGGGTACGACGGGGCCCTGTCCCGTCATATTTCACTGTTAGTACTCTTAGAGGTCTGTAGACATATGTGTGGGTTGTGTATAAGTTCTGTTCAGCTGTGTCTACACGATGTGCTATTATATGATGTCTGTCTGTAGTGGCAGCCTTGTCAGCTTGCGTATCATTTTATGATTTGATCAGTTGTGACTCCTCAGGAGACGATTCATCTGGATATACATATATGATGACGCTATGAACTTTCGGAGTTCTTTTGTAAAGTTCCATATTGTTCGTAGTTTCAGTTTGACTATATCTGATAGGTATGTATACGGGTGTCCAGGTCGGGCACTAGTCATGGTCTACGTGGTTGGGTCGTGACAAAAGTGGTATCAGAGCAGTTCATCCTCGGAGTGTCTACAGACCGTGTCTAGTAGAGTCTTGTTTATCGGTGTGTTGTGCACCACATCTATAAACATGAAGCTACAGGACGTTTAGGATGTTACCTTTCTTTCATATCTAAGATCGTGCGATAGAGCCTAGCCATAGGAAATGAAATTCCTAGCACTAACCTTTGATTTCAGCTGAAGATCGACATCGACATAAGAAAGCGACTGATGATATTGGAAATTACAAAGTACACAGGTAAGCAACGGTGCGAAAGAGGCATGTCGGATAAGGTAAAAATATTGAGGTGTGATTGATATGTAAAGTTGAAGAATAAAAGGGAAGGTAGATAGGAAGGTATAACAGGACAGATCGTTAAAGGATCGGGTACGTCTCGGAGTGCGATATGTGAGGTAAGGTCCGACATCTTTATACCTTTTACTTGAAATTGGGAGCCCTGTGTGGCTATGATACGATATGATATAAACGTATATATGTTGGCCTTGTGAGGCATAGCTGGTATTTCCTGCGTGCAAGTTTTGGGATAGTAAGAAGTACAGAGGAAACTCTGCCCAAATTTTTCCAGAAATAGGAAAAAAGGAGAGAATGAGATATAAGTTCATAACATGTCTTGAAAATCGATATCGAAGGGGTAAATTTGATATGTTGGACTAAAGATTTAAGAGATACCTTCCATGTCATCCGTAAGAGGCACCATTCTTATTTGGGAAATTTTATTTCGAAAAAGCATATATGAGCAGTAAATTTTGGAATTCATTTGAACGGACCAGAATACTTTCCAGCCACATTTTTGCCTTAGAAAAAGGCTTATGTTGAAGGGCAGAAACGTCCGGCAATTAAGTTTCATTTTTATTGAAATGTACAAGGCATACAACAAGTAGTTTATGAACTGAATGATTCGTTCACGACTCAAGAACAAATCTGGAGGTAAATTATATGAATCAAGCAATAGAAGTTTCGTGGTGCTTGTCGAATTCTAGTTCTTCTTGTGCGGTTCGGAGGACGCTTCATGGTGATGTAACCTTGGAGTGGGAGTGTTCTTGTGTTCTTTGAGTTTATTAGTTTTAATCAACTAATTGGAGATGGAATTCTTGGAAGGAAAACTCAAACTTGTGAGCTGTCATGGATCATGTGTTCCACGTGTATTGATGAAATGCTGGGATGATTTCGGAAGGGCTTGTGATACTAAGTGATGATTTAGAAAAAGGTGGCAACTCGTAACAGAACATTTTACCGAGGTATCGAGTGAACCGATAAGTAGGGGTAAATTACGACGAGTTTACAGTTAAAGGAGTAGTAGTATGATTGAGACAAAAGTACAGAGGAGGAAGAGTTATAACAAATCATGAAGGTATTGACAAGACCGCTTGTGAAATATTAAGGATAAGATTGATCAGAAAGGGTGACGGGTTAAGTACGCCTAGTCCATAGAGTGTAATTAAAACATAGTAAGAATCGTGAATGAGATTAAGAAGTGTTACATTATAGGATGGATTACGAACAGGATGTAATGTGAATACCATAAGGATTGCTATAGAAATGAGTAAAGCCTAGCCAGGAAGTAACTAAAGAATATGATGTGATTAGTGTGAAACGGAAAAGCAAATGTAGAATGAATAAGAAAGACTTAAAAAGTTCTATAAGGAAAGTTCATAATAAAAGTCAAGTGGTAACGAAAGTGAAAGCGAGCACAGGAAGAGGAGGAGTTAATAGAAAGAGGAAGATAAGAAGAAAATGAGTGGGATTGCAGTGTAGCGATGCGTTATGACGTGTATAGCCAAGAAGACGAGTAAAATAAGCGACAGAATTGTGAAAGACCAACCTAAAGGAAGGTGAGCAACGAGACAGAATGAGTGCCAGAAATGACTGGTATAATAAGAACAAATAGAGATGAACAGAATATGTTTCGAAAATGAGAAAGGGGTTATGTAGAAGTAGTGTTTTCCGAAGGAAACAGGAGTAGCATGAGATTCCTCGTGCACAGAATAAAAGATGGACATAGACTGGAGAAATGAAAGGAATACTAAAGGAAGCACTCAAGACGGACGTAAATAATTGAGTACGAGTATGAAATAAAATAGGAAAACATATAGCTATGGACTTAAGGATGTAGTACGACGAAAAGATGATAAGACAAGACCACTATTAAGACGAATTTGATATGATTTTGAGTAAGTTAGAAGTTATCGTTAGATATACAACAAGGGAGAAAGAGTATGAGGCATGAAAGGGGTACTGTGTGTATATAACCTCACCTCGGAAATAGGGAAATCCTTAACGGACAAGACTGTAGGCTTGAAGGATAAATAAGGCTTTGTAAACCTAGTAAAGGAAACATATGATATAGGTTGGGATAAAGATAACTTTACAACAGATCTTAGATACTTATCATCGGAATATAAACGCTACCTAATTGAAAATTGGAATGACTACAAGCACTAGTTAAATATGGATTGGAGTCAGTGGAGTGTGGCTTCGAATAAATTGCAACATTAATTACATTACTCGGGTACCAACCATCAGATAAAATTTTGTACTATATATCGAGGGTTCTCATCGCCTCGTGATTGTGTTGGGGTTTCGTACATGAGGAATCTAAGTTATAGATGATATAAAGGAAGACATGGGTATGGTGCAGTATACCAAATGTATTGGAAAAGAATCATATGAATTTGAAAAATTGGAAATGGGGACATAGGGTAGAATATAAATAGATAATGATGTAGGTGCACCCAAAAGGGGGGAAGCGGATGAGAGAGATGCAAGTGTAAGATGAAAATAACCAACACTGCAACACATGTAATGTGAATACTTAAACTTTAAGTGAGATCCCTTGCTGAAACAAGTTAGTGAGATTTGAAAGCCAGCAATAAACGGATAGAAGCCAAGATAGTATTGGAAACAGTGCTGAGAATTATTGGTAAAGATCTTGGATAATATAACATCAGAAGGTGGGTGCTTATAAAAAGGAAGAATGCGACAAGAGAACCGTAACGAGTAACTTAAAAGATATTATAAAGGATAGCAAGGCTATACTGGATTAGAGGTTAAGATGTTGACAACAGAGTTATTGGCTAATGATATTGTGACATAAAAGCAGCAAAGGAGAAAGGATAAGAAATCTCTCCTATAGTAGAATATGAGGAAACCAAATGGTGAATATAGGAAGGGAAAGGAGTATGGCGAAATAGACAGCAAGTGAGTGATAGTACAATAAGATATGTAGAGCAGAATAAACCAGGAGAAGGAAAGACTGTGACTAAGATTGGATGCACTTTGTACAGATTGTACAAGAATAGTTATGCAACCTACGAATACTTGTATGCTAAGGATGAGACCAAGTGAGTACTCGATGAAAAGAGTAAGGATTCAGTAATAACAATGTGGTTACGATATTTTGGATACATTAGGGAAAGGTGTAAGATGGTAGTACTGAGGGCAAAAACCGTAGTTGAGCCTCAACTGAAAGATACAAGCGAAGAATGTAAGGTTTGCATAAAGACTAGTGAGACGACGCTAAAGTATTTCTTGGGCTGATTTGAGAACCCACATATATTCTTGTAAGATTGCAACATGATGTGTGATAGGAAAACTAAGAGAAACATTTGAGTGAAGAGGCAATAGAAGAGTTCGAATTAAAGGTAAAGAAACAACACGAAATGATATGCCTAAAGTGTTACAAGTTGGATCAAGGGAAATTAATAAATGATTTAACCGAGACAATCAGAATAAGCGGGTTACTGGTTACTGGATGACAGTGAAGTTATAATATGAGAAGACCCTACCGCTATTTAATAGCCAACCCTAAAGATCGAGATCAAGAAGTAAAAACAAGCGATAGTTAAAGACCTTTAAAGGAAATTCAGAAAGTGACACATGATGCCGAGAATTCCAGAGTACGGACTATAACAGCGGAGTAAAGCAAGGATTTTGGAGTACAGAAATGATACCCTCTGGGAAATTTCGTTTTACTCGTAGAACCTGTGAAGGGTCTACAGGTTACCAGAGGCATGCAATACTTCAGGGATATTAAAGTTGTTATACCCCGTATATTTATACGTTGAATTATCCGCAAACAAATCGATTCAAGTTAAAGGCGGAATTATTTTCGGACACGAAATAGAAATCTTTAATTTTCAATTTTAATTAAAACATAAATTGTTTATAAATTTTATTTAGTATAAAAATATTATTGGAGATTGGGGATTAATTAATTGTGATTAGATTATTAAATGAGGATTAATGAATTATGAAAATTAATTAATTAATCTAATTATGGAAAGTGGGCCCCACCCGAAATAAAAAAAAAACAAAATGGAAAAAAGCAATTTGGTGAGTCATAAAGGGGGGGGGGGGGGGGGCACGTGGAAATTTGAAGGAAACCATATATAAATGGTTGGATAATGAACAAGAAAGCATTTTCTTTTCATTTCACAATTAAAGCTTAGGAAAAGAATTATGTAACAACTTCCATGGCTGCTCAGCCAGCCATGGATAGAGGAAAAATAATTTTGGTTGCATGTTTTGATAAAGTTTGAAGTGAATTACAAGTTCAAGGAGGTGATAGCAACATTGGATTTTAAGTTGGAGAAGAAGAAATTGTAAAATTTGAGCAATTGAGCGTAGAAATTCCTCCGAGAAAAATTTGGTAAGATTTTCTTATTTTGTGGTGTAATTACGTTAATAGTGTTGTAATGGAATTATTAAAAATTGGATTGGACGAAATTGGAAGTAAGAAAATGCATAAAATTGATGTTATGTGAAATCGTGGGTTGAAATGGATTCAGAAAGGTTGTTGGGTTGCTAGAATTGTTATGGGCTGAATTGTGAGAATTTTATATGTATATTTCTGTTGTTGGTATTTCTGTGTTAACAGGAGAATAATTGAAAATTCGGGTTAGGTGAATATATAGGGGAAATGCTGCCCGATTTTCGTTAAATCCTCAAATAAGGAAAAAAAAAACCTAAAAGAGAATGTATAAGTTAAAAAAAATAGGTTCTATAAGCGATGGGCTACGGATTTACGAACTAGAATGTATAGTTACTAACGATAGCGCTACTTTTATATTAAATAGGCTAAAGGGGCGACGAAGCGAGCGAGATTACGAATAACCTTCAGCAGGTATGTAAAGCTGTCCCTTCTTTCTTTTGGCATGTCTTAGATTTAAGTGATGAACGATATGAACTTTGGGGTAATTCTATTCGTAAGTCTTGAGTGTGATTCATGGTTCTTATTCACTTCTTGACGTTAGAACTCTTAAGATGATTGAACAACCCTCTCAAATTTTCTATGCGTTGGATAGTAATCGATATATATAAGACCCTATTCTTAGAGAGTGTAGAGATATTGGTATCGTTGGCCTCTTATGTTTATGTCCATAATTCCCAGAGACTTTTCATATTAGCTTCTTATGTCACCAGAAGAGTTCAGAGTATCCTTTTCTGAGTTTTACATGCATGTCTATGTAACATATTATATTTATGGATCGGGTCGTACGTTCCTCGGCACTAACATATTATATTTATGGATTGGGCCGTACGTTCCCCGGCACTAACATATTGTATTTATAGATCGGGCCGTACGTTCCTCGGCACTAACATATTATATTATATATGGATCGGGCCGTACGTTCCTCGGCACTAACATATTATATTATATATGGATCGGGCCTAACGTTCCTCGGCACTAACATATTATATTATATATGGATCGGGCCGTACGTTCCTCGGCACTAACATATTATATTATACTTGGATCGGGCTGTACGTTCCACAGTACTATCAGTTATATTGTAATCTATGCCTATCATAGGTCGTAGAGTCAGTTTCTGTCATATAGAGTTATGCAGATATTCTCAGATGTTAGCCACAGATGCATTCTATTATTGAGGCTGGTTTTCATGATTCATCTGTACTTGATGTTCTTATGCTTTATATACTTCGTACATATTCCGTACTGACCCCCTTTCTTCGGGGGGCTGCGTTTCATGCCCGCAGGTACAGATAGTCGGTTTGGTGACCCTTCAGCATAGGACTTCTACTCAGCTGTCCTGGAGAGCTCCGTTGTTCCGGAGTCTAGACTTTTGGTTCGGATCTTATGATGTATATGTATATGTTTATCTAGGGGTACGGCGGGGCCCTGTCCCGTCATATTTCGCTATCGATACTCTTAGAGGTCTGTAGACATATGTGTGGGTTGTGTATAAGTTCTATCCAGCCGTGTCTATACGATGTGCTATGGATATGTTTATCTGCAATGGCAGCCTTGTCGGCTTGCATATGATATGATTTTCGTATGTAGTGGCAGCCTTGTCGGCTTGCGTATCAGTTTATGATTTGATTAGTTGTGACTCCTCAGGAGACGGTTTATCTGGATATACATATGTGATGACGTTATGAACCTTCGGAGTTGTTTTGTAAGTTTCCATATTGTTCGTAGTTTCGGTTTGACTATGTCTAACAGGTACGTATACGGGTGTCCAGGTCGGGCACTAGTCATGGTCCACGGGGCTGGGTCGTGACAAAAGTCTAATGAATCGATGGAGGATGTCTGCGCGTCACAAGATCGTGTTTAAAGATAAGAAGGTAAAGTGAAGTGAATGATACATCATCTTAAAGGAGTAAGTATAGAAAGAAAAATAGTCGAGTTATGACTACGTGCACCATGAGTACAAGTCTGAACCAATCAGTGACAATACAACTGAACAGTATGCAGACAAGAAAGACAGTAACACTTCAGCAGAACAGCTCGAAATACAGCTGACAACCAACTATGAAATAAAGAGAAGAGCAAAGATAACGACGTGGAATAATTACCTCAGGAAGCAACAGAAAGAGGAGATATTACAGGAATGACTATGTAAAGACCTGGAATGCGTTATAATTAATTAAAGCGAATCGACAAACAGAAGAGGTATGTGAAGGGCATAATTAACTAAGAGAACACTTGAGAAAGTATTGGGAATTCAGAATCAGTTCAACATTCGAGGACGAATGTTCTAAAGGGGGGAAGGATGTTATACCCCGTATTTTTATACGTCGAATTATTCGCAAGCAAATCGACTCAAGTTAAAGACAGGATTATTTCCGGACATGAAATAGGAACCTTTAATTTTCAATTTTAATTAAGCACATAAATTGTTTATAAATTTTATTTAGTGTAAAAATATTATTGGAGATTAGGAATTAATTAATTGTGATTAGATTACTAAATGAGAATTAGTGATTAATTAAATTAATTAAGCTTAATTATTAAAGTGGGCCCCACCCGAAATTTTTTTTTTTTAAATATAAATAAATAAAATATGTTCAAGAAAGTGGAATAATGACTCACAAGGGGGGGGGGGGGGGGGACACGTGTCCCCCTAGGATAAAGCATATATATACATGAGGTTTAGTGAATAAGTTTAATTTTTACAACTTTTTCACAAAAATTCAAAAAAAAAAAAAAAGGAAATCAGCCATGGCTGCTCTCGGCCAGCCATGGTGGTGAAACAAATTGTTTTCTTTGAATATTTGGATCAAATTCAAGTGAATTACAAGTTCAAGGAGGTGATAGTAACATTGGATATTGAATCGAGGAAGAAGAAATTGCGAAATTGGAGCAATTAAGAGTCGAAATTCCTCCGAGAAAATTAAGGTAAGATTTTCTTGTTCTATGGTGTAATTGTGTTAATAGTGTTGTAATGGAGCTAATAAAATTGGGTTGGACGAAATTGCAAGTAAGAAAATGCATGAAATTGTTATTTTGTGAAATCGTGGGTTGAAATGGATTTAGTATTGTTATGGGCTGAGTTGTGAGAATTTTATGTGTATATCGTTGTTGTTGGTATTTCTGTGTTGATAGGAGGAAAATTAGAAATTCGGGTTAGGCGAATATATACGGGAAATGCTGCCCGATTTTTGTTAAGTCCGTGAATAATGAGAAAAACCCTAAACGAGGAATATAAGTTAAAAGCATAAGTTCTATAAGCGATGGCCTACGGATTTACGAACTAGAAAATATAGTTACTAACGATAACGTTACTCTTATATTAAATAGGCTAAAAGAGCGACGAGGCGAACGGATTTACGAATAGTCGCTAATAGGTATGTAAAGTTGTCCCTTCTTTCTTTTGGCATGTCTTAGATTTAAGTGATGAATGATATGAGCTTTGGGGCAATTCTATTCATAAGTTTCGAGTGTGATTCATGATTCTTATTCACTTCTTGATGTTAGAACTCTTAAGTGATTGAGCCTCCCTCTTCAGTTTCCTATACGTTCGATAGTAGTCGATATATATAAGCTCCTATTCTTAGAAACTCTACGATAACTGATGTCCTTGACTTCTATAAGCTATTTCATACTAAGTTGACATGTGTCTGTGATTCCTAAGGCTCTTTCGATATTATTTATGATGACATTCGAGGGATATTTGATATGATTGTCGTTATTGATACTCAGGTGTTAACCCCTTCTTCTTATTCTGTTTGAGTCTTGATAATGTTTTAAATTGCATATGGTTGCTCACTACTCTGCTCGGGCATACCTCAATATGTCTTTCACCGAGTCCCGGGCCAGGTATTGTATCATGCACAGTTTCACTGCATTGTTCACCGAGTCCTTCACTAGAGGGCCGGGTACGGTATATATATATATGTGATGGAGTTATGCTGTGTTATGGCGTTATGCTGTGTTTATGGAGTTATGCTGTGTTATGGTGTTATGCTGTGTTTACGGAGTTATGCTGTGTTTATGGAGTTATGCTGTGTTATGGCGCTAAAGACGGGGTGGCGACCATGTTCACGGAGTCCCATAATGGGCCGGGTATGATATATGATATTGACATGCATGATTTATGTTTCGAAAGGTCAAGTGTTTTGATATTCTGAACATTGTACTTGTCTTTTGTACTCCCTATTTCGACTATGATTCTTTTACTGTATTTCATGCTTTATATACTCAGTACATATTCCGTACTGACCCCCTGTCACATCCTAATCTTAATAGGGTGTGATGGGCACCCGAGCCTTACTTAGGGTCGAGCGAACCCTCTGACTCTTATTACATACATAATCTTTTGAACTCTTAATCAGCGAAAATGACAAACATAATAAATGCTTTTGGAAACTTTCAGGAACAAGTCAAATATGTAATCACAAGGAATTTGTAACATAACATAAAATGACACATCGGCTGATGAAGCCGCTTACAAAACTGACATTCTATACCCACGACTCTGTCTGCAATGTCTCTAACTCCGATCAGAAATCATATCATACAAACTCCGACTCGACAACACTCCGAAAGGAAGTGGAGCTCGCCAATCCAGCTGAAGCATCTTCTAACAATGTCCTTTACTCATCTGGGTGTACCTGCGTGGCATGAAACGCAGCCCCCGAAGAAAAGGGGGTCAGTACGGAATATGTACTGAGTATGTAAAGCATGGAATATAGAAAACAGAACCATAATCGAAACAAACAGTACAAACGTAAGTACATTTTCAGAATACCGAAATACTTATTTTTCAGAATGCGAATCGTGTATACCGATGTCATGTGTCAGAAGAAGTACAGAAAATAAGTAGATCATCCAGAGTGCCAAAATGCGTATTTTTCAAACACAGAACGTGCGTGCCAACATCGTATGTCATCATAAACATACACACATAACTGATTCATATGTAACATAATAGTGCCGAGGAACGTACGGCCCGATCCATATATATATATCATATTAGTGCCGAGGAACGTTCGGCCCGATCCACAAATGTATTTGCTGCGGAACGTGCAGCCCGATCCATATACACATATTATGTTGTTGTGGCACGTACAGAAGGTTAGTACAGACAATAAGCACGATATGCAGAATAATAAAAACAACTTACTGGAAACACGAATCATGCATGCCAGGAACGGTATCCGGCCCCTTAGGGACCCGGGGAACGTGGCGCCACCCTGCCTTTGGCGCCACACACATCATACTCCAGAAGATTTGCTCCGTAATCTCCGTCACACATCATAATATCACATCATAAGATCAAAATATACATATACACATATATGGTTCGGCGAACCATGAACACATCATAACACCGTAACACATCATACTCCGAAATACATATATGGCACCCGGCCCTCAAGCAAGGGACCCGGCGAACCATGCGCACGATATATACCGGCCCGGGACCCGGCGAACGATACAATAGTAGTATGCACGAGCAGAGTAGTGAGAAACCATATGCACATAAATCAAGACTCGATGGATAAGTATACTTACCGACCCCTGAAGGCTCAGAAACAAGTTTCGGGTCAATCCGACTTAGTATCGGAAAGTTATGAGCGTTGAAGTACAGAACGTTCTACAAGCGTTTCATAAGCAATTTTTGGAAAATCAAAGTCATAATCATGTCAAGTACCTTTCGGATATCATTATGGATCGAATCAAATAGAACTTTTGGAATCATATGTACATATCAAAATGTATCAAGGACTTAACGGAATGATCAGGCGTGCTATCATTTAAAAATCAAGACATTAATCATACCACTTATCTTTCGAATGCCAATCCGGAAGCATATCAAACAGATCTTCGGACATCATAGATACGCATCCAAATCATATGAAACAGCTTATGGAAATCAAGGATATTAGCCATCCTAGTGGCTCTAAGAATAGGAATTTCTTTGAAATCATACATATGCGTCATTTGTTCGTTTCATAAAGATCATGCCAAAAGAAAGAAAGGGTAAGCCTTATATACCTGCTCCACGTCCTATTGGCTACGTTTATACGTCCAAGCTCGTTAGTATACATTCAAGGAGATTTACATAATCATCAGACACATTGTCACACACTTGTCTTAATCTTTCAAGTAAACTCACTTATAATCTGCCGAAATTTCGGCAGCATTTCCCCTGTGAATACACCATCCCCTAGAATCTAACTCGGCCAAATCAACAGTCAACAATCCGAGAATTCAACTCGGCCAAACTATTAACAACATTGCCAACAATCATACTAACAACTTCAACAATCAATCCCAAAACATATTCTAACATCAACAACTCTTGTTACACAATTCACAGCATTTCATTTATATCCAATTTAATCACATATATTCAAGCTAACACCAATGATCCCACATTCAAGTATTAATCCGAAATCTTTCTAACATGATTCAAGAATGCTTCTAACAATTCACATAATATTCCTACAACCCAATCAACATTTTACTTCACCCGAAACCTTTCAAATTCAACAAGAACAATGGCGACACATTCCCTTCTTTCAAGTTCATAAATTATACCTACAATTCACACACTAACAACATTATTTTCCATAAATACAAGAAGACTATATTCAAATTACATTAACTTCTAAAACAACTCTCCAACCATTACAACTTCACTAGAATCATTACACCTTCATTTTCATCATAGAATTCATGACAACAACAACCAAATACTAGATAAAATTAATTCATCATCCCTATACAACACAACACACACACACGGCCAAGCTCTACACCACACGACCACTACTCCAACACACAAAGTTCATGGTTTTCATTCATTTCTACATACTACAACATACCCAAACCATTCATAACATATAAAAGAAGATTAATTCTTACCTTTTTCCCTTAATTTCCCACTTGGCTAGAATTATGAACTTGCAACAAATAGAGATCTTCTCGCTCCAACAATTATACCATGTTAAAGAGGACCCTTGAATTAGTAGGAATGCTAGAAGAAAATATTTTTTTGGATCAAATTTGGAGGCTTCAATTTTTTTTTCTTTTTTTTTCACCATGGACGAATGGCCTTTTTCTTTGCCCTTCTCCAAGCTTCTTCTATTTTCCAAGTATTAAGAATGAAAAAAGTGACTAAATAATAATCTTTTTGGGAATATATACTAGGCCTCCATGTGGGCCTTGGGCCACCCCACATGGACGACCACTTTGGCCCAAATTAGTCAAGCCCACTTTCTTTCCTTTTTTTTTCTTTTTTTTTTTGTTTTGTCTTGTAATTCATGAAAGTTTATTTTCCGAATTCCAAATTTTCCCTTAGCCTTCCCCCATATTTCTATGAGTCATCTTACGAATTTCCCTTTTTACCCTTAGCCTTTCTCAATATTTCCATACTAGTAAACAACTTGTTCATCGAAATAATTTTTGGAAAATAGTCTTGCCTTTGACTTTTCGCAATTATCTCGAATTATCCGAACGTACAAAATACGGGTTATAACACCCCCTTTCGTCGGGGGGCTGCGTTTCATGCCCGCAGGTACAGATAGTCAGTTTGGTAACCCTTCAACATAGGACTTCTACTCAGCTGTCTTGGAGAGCTCCGTTGTTCCGGAGTTTAGACTTTTGATACAGATCTTATGATATATATATGTATGTTTATCCAGGGGTACGACGGGGCCCTGTCCCGTCATATTTCACTGTTAGTACTCTTAGAGGTCTGTAGACATATGTGTGGGTTGTGTATAAGTTATGTTCAGCTGTGTCTACACGATGTGCTATGATATGATGTCCATCTGTAGTGGCAGCCTTGTCGGCTTGCGTATCATTTTATGATTTGATCAGTTGTGACTACTCAAGACACAATTTATTTGGATATACATATATGATGATGCTATGAACTTTCGGAGTTCTTTTGTAAAGTTCCATATTGTTCGTAGTTTCAGTTTGACTATATCTGATAGGTATGTATATGGGTGTCCAGGTCGGGCATTAGTCATGGCCTACGGGGTTGGGTCGTGACATTAAACTCCAGCTCCTATGCCTTCAATTCCTCCACCGGGTGCTTCGGGTCAACAGATGACCGAGGCTATTCAGCTATTGACTCAGTTGGTTGCCGCGCAGGCTCAACGACAGAGTACGGGCCTAGGTGATCGGTCGGTTAGTGCAAGGGCTTGTGATTTTATGAGTTTAAATGCGCTAGAATTTTTCAGGTCAAAGTCGGATGAAGACTCGCAATGCTTTATAGATAAGATATTGAGGACGTTGAGGATCATCCATGCTTCGGATACCGTGTCAGTGCAACTGGCATCTTATAGGTTGCGGGATGTGGCGGTTCTATGGTATAACAATTGGATTTCTGCAAGAGGCGAAAATGTGACTCCCCCGGTTTGGCAAAAGTTCGTAAATGCTTTTATCCGTCATTATCTTCCACCCGAGGTTTGTCGGGCCAGAGCCAATAAATTCTTGAATCTTAAGCAAGGGAGTATGAGTGCCCGAGAGTATAGCCTTCATTTTAATTCATTGGCTAGGTATGCCCCGACAATGGTAGCGGATATGGGAGGTAGAGTATATCGATATGTGAGTGGCTTAGGGCCACATTTTTTCAAGGATGGGTTGACAACTTCACCACAAGAGGAGATGCACATCTCCCATATTCAGGCCAACACCCAGAATTTAGAAGAGCAGCAACAGCCGCAAAAGGGTGAGCGCGACATTGATAGAGGGTAGAGCAAGAGGGCCAGATCTGCTGATGCTAGTAGTGAGTATAGAGGGGGTCAGCGGCAACAGTATTCCATATATTCGGACCAGTCTGCGACTAGTGAACCTCCTTGGTTTGCAGGAAGGAGATTTGATCACTTCATTTATTCCGGTCCGGGTCAGAGTTCGAGGGTCTTAGGCCCTCAGTTTGGAGGTAATCCTAGTCAGAGGAGACCAGCGGTGCTGCTGTTACACCTCGGAAAAAGTCCCCGTACATGTACAAGGAATAGAACGACAAGGGTATGAGTGTGGGGTGTTTTACTAAGCAAGGGGTGATGATTCGAGAATTTTTGGAAATGAAAAAGTTATGGAATTTTATTCAGCACAGTGGTCGTGAAGTGGTATACGGCCCGTAAAGTGATTTACGGACCGTAAACCACCATCGTCCTCCAGCCTTTCAAGTTTCAACTTTCTGTTAAGTGGTGAAATGCTTAAATACGACTTGGAATACGGCCCGTAAACTGGTTTACGGATTGTAAACCTCGATCGTAAACTGCAATATTCTTCAGCCAACTTCTCTGTTTTGGACATGCTTAAATACGACCAGGAAGGACGGCTCGTGAACCAGTTTACGGCTCGTAAACTGTGGTTTACGACCACTGTTCACCCCGACTGGAATTCATTAAAGACCATATTTTGAATTAATAAAAGGGACCAAGGCTTCATTTTATTTCATTATGCATCTACACCATTCAAGAACACTCTAGAAGCTCTCCAAATATTCATCCACAAAATTCAAGAGATCAAAGGGGAACCAAGATCATCAACATCTAATTCATGAAAGCAAGTGCATGAGACTCTATTGGAAGTCATCTTTTTCAAGAAATCTCAAAAGGGTTGAAATAGGGTTTTGGTATAAAAAGAGTATTGTTGCTCAAGGCTTGTTCCACCATCATCCAAGGTATGTTTCATAACTATACCATATGGTTCAAGGTATTGGAAGGCTTAGATACTTGAAATGTATAAAAACATAGAAAATGGGCCTTGTATGGGTAAATTGTTATATCCCGTATTTTTGAACCTCGGAGTATCTGCTGGGGTGGGGCCCACACACCGAGATTTTTTTTGGAACATCTGAAAAGTCATATGAATCATATATGTAAAATTAAACACAACTCATGAAGTACCCTTGGACCAAATCAAAGTGGAAACCCTCCAAACGAATATTTTTAAGAAAACGTTTTCGGGTGACCTGACTTTGGGGGGCAAAAAACTGTATTATAAGTTTGGAATTTCGAAAATACCTTGAAATAGAAGTTGTAGATAATTGAATTAGCTTTCCATCCATAGGTCGTGGGTTCCCAGGTGACGTCGGTACAAGGAGTTATGAACGTTTTACGGTCGAAAGGTCAGTGGGCTAGGCCCAACTCGGGACCAACCGAGTTGGCCCAAAAAAAAATAAAAAAATTTAGGCCCAATGTTTAAGGGGTGGCCGGCCAAGTGAGGCCCAACCCATGGCTTTAATGAGTATTTCCATGTGCTAATTAATTATAAAGGGATCAATATCCCTTAGAAGGTTCAAGAGACTTAGAAGAGAAAGAAGAGCAAAACAAGAGCAAAAAAAAGAAGACCATTTCGGGTTTGAGGTGCAAAAATTCACCACCAAAAATCTTGCTCCTAAAATTTTTCTTTTGTGGTTTTCCTACTAAGTTAAGGTTCCTTTGTAACTTGGTATAGTTGGATTGGAGTGGGGAGCATTAGAATCACCAAAGTGATCACATCTCCAAGTGAAGAAGACTTGAAGAAAATGTAAGAATTTCTACCTTTTTATTGTGTTATGAAGGTTTGATTGTGTTGTAGTATATAGAAATGTGTTGATTGTATGGAAAAATGGAAGTTTTCAAAGTGTGTGTGTGTTGTAGGTGTGTAGCCGTGGGTATGCACAATTGTATAGCCACAATGTGTTGAATTTATGTTATATTCTAGTTGTGATTGTGACGGAATGCATATGGGAATTGAAAGTTGGATGAATTTAGTTGATATTGGAAAAAATAGGCATATGGCCGTAGGGTGTATATGGTTTGGGATAGAAAGGAATTGAGTTGTTTAGTGTGTTAAAGTGTTGTTGTGATGTTTGTAATGTAAATGAAGTTAGAATGATATAAGTTTGTATTGAATTGGAATGTAGAAACTTATGTCGTTTTAGTATGATTTTCCGACATTAAGGAAATGAAGTTGTTTGGTTGCTAATAGTGATGATCATTGATGAATTTGGAAGTTGGCAACTTGTTATGAAGTTGTATGCCAAAGATTTGATGTTTTGCATAAGTTATGACTTTGGCGGAAAGTTGTATATTATGTATATCGAGTGTATATCTTGAGGAAAACGATATGAAATGTTTCTAGAACTATATGGTGATGATCATGATTGTTGTTGAATGTGAAATTATTGATCTTAGTTGAAAGTTGGGTTGAATTGAAGATTATGTCAACTTGTGAGAAAAATGACTAGTTGAAGGATATTTATGTTTTTAATGTTCATTGTTGATATTGATGTTGTCGTTTGGGTTGTTGTTGATGATTTCTAGCCGAGTTGAATTCTCGGGGTGCTATATGTATAGGGGAAGTGCTGCCGAAATTTCGGTAGCCAAATATGCATTAAGTTGAAACTTTGGTATTCATAGCTTACAATTGGTAAACTTGACCAATTGCAGTTTTTCGACGAAACGGGAAGTGAGTTTGGAAAGGCTTAAGGAGCGTGAAAGGTATGTAAGGCAAACCCAATTCTTCCCTTGGCATGCCCTTAGTGTATTAGGGTCGGATCCGGGCCTCGAAGGACCTCTTGTCCCTCGGAACCCGCAAGACAAAATATCAGTTTTTCCTTCAGTAGAATTGAACCATTTTGATACGCTTTTTCTGAAATTATGCAATTGTGCTCTAAATTACTCAGAAAGTCATAGAATGTCTGTATAACCTTCGTAGATGATATTATATGTTTAGAGGGCACAATTTGAGCCCGCCGCCTTATTTGTTCTGAGGCGGGCCCACTATTTACGGTTTTGCCCCTAATGTGTTAAAGCTTCCTTTTTAAGCGATTTTTGAAAGAAATGTTTTAATTACCCTACTAATCGCTTAACGAATATTATTTTAAATATTATGTTAAATATTATAAATTATTTTGACACTCGGAATGACTTCGGGAAAGTTATACTTCTGTAATTTATTATGATATCCGAAATACATTTATTATGATTCCGTCCGACTCCATTGGATTGGTTTGTCTTTGATACGCTTCATCGAGTCTTTGAAAACATTTATGATATTTTTAAATTGCATTAGTCTCTCACTACTCCATTCGTGGATGTCCCAATGTTTCCCACACTGAGCCCGGGCCAGGATATGTTGTCAAGCGTAATTCTCTGCATTGTTCGCCGCGTCCCGATGTGAGGGGGCAGGTATACGCGTTCATGGGTCTGTGGAGTATGATGTGCCATGTCCGCCTATTCTGATCTGATCTGTTATGGCCATTTTGATATGACATTATATGATACGGGGCCACGCCCCTTTTTCTGATTCCTCTGTATAGTGGCACCAGCGTCGGGAGGGTGGCCACATTCTGTCTGCCGAGTCCCGTGGCAGGGACCGGATATGATATGATATGATATGACATATGTTTCTGTACGCATTCTGTCTGTTTTGGAAATATGCATTTGACACTCTGGATTCTGTACTCATTTTCTGTAACCATTATGATTTGACTTCTGTGATTCCGCTTTACATATTCAGTACATATTTCGTACTGACCCCCTTTCTTCGGGGGCTGCGTTTTCATGCCGCGCAGGTACAGACGACAGGTTCGCTGATCCATCTGTTTAGGATCCCACTTCTGCTATTTTGGGGCGCTCTCTTCTTCAGAACCCATCTTTTGGTACAGTCTGTCACTGCTATCTGGATATGTACTTTGTTCTGGGTATGACGGGGCCCTGTCCCGTCTTATGATTGTGATATGTTCTGTAGAGGTCTGTGGATACATCTGTGTGGGTTCTGTACATATGTTTGGGATGTTTTGTTTTATGATAGCCTTATCGGCTTCTGTGTGCCAAGTCTGCTCTTCGGCTAAATTCTGTAGCATCCACTAATGTTATTATTATATTATTATTCTGATAATATGCTAATTTGGGTATCGGGTACGTATAGGTGCCCAGCTAGGGCACTGGTCGCGGCCCACGGGGTTGGGTCGTGACATAAATAGTGGCACAATTGAATAGTAGTTGAGTGGAGTCATGAATGTTGATAAGCTACGGTTGTGAATATGTTATAAATAACGTCTAGACCATGAAATAAGTATTATATATGAGAAAACGTGATAACGAGCTATAACCATGGATGTGGAGAAATTGGAGGAAAATGGTAGATTTTTCTTAAAGTGTATAAGTGATGATTGTTGAAAGTAATATTGTTAGTGTCGTTACGAATGTATGAGAGTGGAAATGAAACATGGGGAAAGTATTAGAAATGGAGGGAGTGCTACCCAATTTTCCTTAGAAATGGTAGTCCGTTCTTGTAATTACTTAGCTAACGACGACATGAATTCTCTTGAAGGTATACGAGTGCATTAGGGGAGAACGAGCAAGCAATAAGAATTGTAAACGTCGAAGGTATGTGAGGCTATTCCCTTTCTTTCAAAGGCATGATCCCTATCTTACGATTTTATAAATGCTCCCATCTTTTCCTTGCTATCAAAGGTTAAATAATCTAAGATTCCGAAGCACGATTTCCTTCTTGATATTTCATAAATGTTTTCCAAAGTACTCCTATTTTCCAAACCAAAGGTTGCGATTATGTGAGCGTTATGATAACGACCGTGGATATTGTTTTCAATAACTATGATGATGTCAAAAGTGAAAGTATCATTATGCTGACCATGATGAGAGCAAATCTTATGTTTAAAAGTTTCAAGTTTACGATTTCAAGGACTATATGAGAACGTCGAGCTAGTTACTGATTTCTAAATTTATTCATGGATGGTGACTTTATTTCTAAATCTTCCAAAGTATATGAATGGATGCCTTATGAAGTTCATGTTTTTATTTTATGCTTTCTTTTAATTCTATTCTTCATTGATAGTCTCTCCTTATAATAATTGCTCCTTCAAGGCGAGACAAAGCGACGATGATTACTCCATAACACAATCGGAGGCTTTCGACCTTACGTCACTCCAACGTACTTACAGCTTTTCCTTGGGCTCTCCAGCATGCCATGTATATTATGTATGTATATATATATATATATATGATATGAAAATGTTTTCAGGGGAAAGGGGGAAAGGTGAGGCGCTATAGACGCATAGCTACCTGTACAGCTGGCATATCATGATTCCATCCCGGACGCGGGATATATGGGTTATGGATCGGGCCGTACGTTCCTCGGCACTAACTTATTATATTTATGGATCGGGCCGTACGATCCTCGGCACTAACATATGATGACATATGGATCGGGCTGCGCGTTCCGCAGCAATTTACTATATAATGCTTTATGAGTATGCATGCATGGATCCGCCTTAAGAGGCAAGCAGTTATCGATTATCTCCTTGTACTTACTTTGTTTTCTTATTCTTACTTTATTTCTTGATGTATGCCTTACATACTCAGTACAATGTTCGTACTGACATCCTTTTCTTTAGATGCTGTGTTCATGCCCACAGGTAGACGGGAAAGCGGTCCATACTGATAGGAGTCACTAGCCGATCTGAAGAGCACTCCATCTTCCGGAGGTGCTAGTTGGTTGTTCCTTTTGTGTATATATTTGTATGTCACTCAATAGAGGCTCATAGATGCTCGATGTGGGTTGTGTGGTTCCACAACATGGGTAGTACGCATGTGTATAGTATATTGAAATATGTTTTTGTATCAACGCGTTATATTTTTGTAATGAAAAACAAATCCTCTTTTTAAAGTTAACCGGAAATAGATGAATGATTGTTAAATGGGTTAGGTAAATGATAGTACGAGCGGTGCTCGGTGGTTAGTCCCGGGTACCCGTCGCGGCCCCTAGCCGGGTCGTGACAGCTGCGATGTAGTCAGTGCGGTAGATTATATTCAGGCTACTGTCGCCGAGGTTCAGATGTTTGCTATGCCTGTGGTCAGGTTGGACATATGATGCGTGATTGTCCATCGATGGGTGGTAGAGTTGGGGCCCAGCACGCAGGATCAGTAGCTGGTTCTTCCTCGTCCGTGCACCCGGTAGGGCAGACTCCCCAGACTTCTGCAGGCCGTGGTAGGGGGAGAGGAGGAGCATCCAGTTCAGATGGCACCCAGCCCCATATTTATGCTTTAGCCGGACGTCAGGATCTTGAGTTCTCCCCAGATGTGGTTACAGGTACACTATCCATATTCTCCCATGATGTTTATGCATTGATTGATCCGGGTTCTACCTTATCGTATATTACTCCGTATATCGCTGATCGTATTGGGGTGAAACCCGAGCCAATAAAGCCTTTTGAGGTATCCACTTTGTTGGTGACCCAGTTATAGCTAGGCAACTATACAAAAATTGTGTGATTGTGGTATGTAATCGTCAGACTATAGTTGATTTGATTGATCTGGAAATGCATGATTTTGATGTGCTCACGGGCATGGATTGGTTGGCCTCTTGTTATGCTAATGTGGATTGCAGAATAAAAATGGTTCGATTCCAATTTCCAGGAGAACTAGTACTCAAATGGAAAGGTAACACAACATCTCCAAGGGGTAGGTTTATTTCCTACCTTAAAGCGAGAAAAATGATCGCTAAAGGCTATATATAGGCATATGTGCAGTGGATAGACAAAGCACTCCGACATGGCCACTAAATGTACTGTACATAAAATAAAAGACCATAAAGCTACATGACGTTCCCACTATATATAATTGTCTACAGACCTCTGTGGAATATAAACTGTAGAAATGACAGGACAAGGCCCTGTCATACCCACATATCTACACAGCAAGATAGCATACCAAAAAGGGCTATAGCTCCAGACCAATGGAGCGCACTGACTGCGGTTGAGGGGAGATCCTACTGGTCTGGACCGTCTGGCTGGCTACCTGATCCTGTGGGCATGAACTGTTACACCTCGGAAAATTTCATGTCGTTATGTGGTAGATAGACTAACACAGGGTAAGATGCACATGATGTCCCTACAAGTAAGAAGGGGTACTTAACGATTCTAATTAAGATTCCAAAGAAATTCGAGGCAAGAGAAGAAAGTTCGTTGAGGAAAGCAAAGTATAAGTCGCGTTTTGGAAAGGTTTTGCAAAGTACCGAGCTGAGGTTAATTTAGTAATGTCTCAAGAAGAGGCCATAATGCTCCTCAGGTTGTTAATGAAGTGTTAAACAAGTGTTAAGAAGGTTCCACAAGGATCAGAAGTCAAACGAAACAACGGGAGCAATTTCGGAAATTGTGAGTTATACGGCCACTTATACGACCCGTATAACTTATACGGTCCATATAAGGGACCGTATAACCTGTCCAGAGAGGGGTAATTCACTGGAGGTATTATACGGTCACTTATACGGACCGTATAAGGGTCCGTATAATCCTCGTCGGGCAACTTTTAATTTTTATAAAAGAGACCCCCCAGTCCTCATTTTTTTATTTCATCATTTCTCCACACTTCAAGAAGGATCTAGATTACTCCGTATGTTACACCCCAGAAAATTTCATGTTACTAAGGCTGCAGACGTCTTAATGTGAGCTCAAGGAGGAGCAAATATTACAAGTATAAAGGATAAAATTCTACTGTATTAGCATGTGGATAGCATGAGTATGATAGTTGGAATTCGTACAATATGATTGGAATGATACCTTAAAATATATATAGCCCTCGTAATCGTAAGCTGAGGTGGGGTCCACATGTCGCGATTTTATAACGGACATATGACAAGTTATATGGATAATATATGTGAAGTTAAACACAACTCAAGAAGGACCCTTGAGCCAAATCAAAGTGAAAGCCCTCCAAAAAGATGTTTTTAAGTTATGTTTTCGAGTGATCTAACTTTGGGAGGCCATAACCCCATCATTATTTGGAAATTTGGGGAAAATCCTAAAATTAGTTGTAGATAATTGAAATACCTTTCCAACCATAGGTCGTGGGCCTGCATGTGACATAGGGATAAAAAGTTATGGACGTTTTAAGACAGAAAGGTCAAGCTGGGCAGTGGGCTCGGCCCAACCCGATTCCAAGTCGGGTCAGGCCCACTTCCCTTGCTATTTAAGGAAAATTTTCAGCCTTATATGCCTCATTTTCATACCAAAGGTCCAGAATATTTTAGATAGAGAGAGAGGAGAGTTAGAGAGATAAAGTGGAGAATCGATCAAGTTCGAGGCCCCGAATCCCGAGGCCCGTTTAGGATAAAGTGTAGTACAATTTGTTGCCGTCGTTTTAAGCTAAAATTTGATCTTGGGGGATGTTGGTTTCGTGGTGGCTGCTCATATAAGGTATGTTTAAGATGTTATAACTATGATCATTGATAGATTTGACGGGTTAGACTAGAGAAAATGACGTTGAAAGTTCGGTTATAATTTTTGGATATCAAATGACTTAGGGGCTGTTTTGGTATGATTAAATGGATAGAATTATCTGGATATTGATATAGAATGATTGTTGATATGTTGTTGATAAGTTGGTGTTCTTGAATTTGGGAGAATAAAATGTATGAAGATATCGTATACAAAGCGTATGCTGGGTTGTTTTAGTGTATATCTTTGGGAGTTGATGCTTTGAGTTTAAAGAGACTTATATGAGATGGTTGCTGTTGTTGTTGGTTGCTGATTATGTTGTTAAATTGAATTGGAATTAGAGGGAAGCGAAGATTACAGGGAAAATGTTGCCCGAATTTACGGAAGTTAATTACGAGCTTAGAGAAGTATATGAACCTTTTTCAAGTTGTCTACGGGGTTTCCTTTACCTTGATTGTGGATTGGTCAGTGCTTGGAAGCATAAGTTAAGCTAATCACGTAAGCGACAAGGTATGTAAGGCAAACCTTTCTTCCTTTGGCATGATTCTTGCTGTTATTCATTCTATATGTACTCCATATGATTTCCATTCTTAGACGAATAAGGTCTAAATGTTTCTTGTGATGGCTTATTGATATTGTACTCCTATTCTGTTCCAAAGGGAACACCCATAAGGTGCCAAGTTGAGTTTTGTATATGGTTTTACCAATGATTTAGAAGAAATGAGTTTTATACTAAACGAAACATAAAGTTTGATTTTCAAAACCACTCCGAAAGGGGTGTGAGATTTTACTTCTTCATTTCATTTACGATTTCTGTTTACATTCCATAGTATCATCCCTTTATATTGATATGATCATTTATTCTTTGGGTAGGGCAATAAGATGAAATTGATTAGAATATAAGTAGTAAGAATTTCATAACAATTCTACCCTTAAACCTGGAAGTATATCCTCCTAAGTCTAGTGAGATACAAATTTGATAACTTCTTATGAAAGACTAAGGCTAATAACTGGATTGTGATGACTTGATTAGTGACTTATGATATGAATTGAAATTGATATTTGTGTATTGAGTTTGAGTTGATATTAAGCCGGAAGCGGCTGCTCGAAGGGGCCATCGTTATTAAGCCGAAAGCGGCTGCCCGAAGGGGCCATCATTATAATGCCGGAAGCGGCTGTCCGAAGAGACTATTCTGTTAAGATGTCAGGAGCGGCATATGTGTTGGATTGCATTATTTACTTAAAGATTGTTTTGAGACTTCGTGTGCACATTTATGTTTCTTCCAACGAAGGCTGCAGATATTGAGTTAGGTTGCAATTTCTTCTCTCCTAAGTCAAATTATGATTATGACTTGTTACCACCTTACATACTCAGTACATTATCTGTACTGATGTCCTTTTGCCTGGGGACGCTGCGTTCACGCCCGCAGCCCCAGATTGTTTGACAGGTTAAGTGTATAGCTGGGATGCTTGGACGTCAGCTAGGATTGGCAAGTTCCACCTCATTCTGGAGCTGTGCTGAGTCATGTATCGATATGTATGATTATGGGTATGTCAAGGCCCTGTCCTTACTCATAATGTTCAATTTACTTCTTAGAGACTTCTGCAGACAGTGTCCTGTGGTATGTTTGTCGAGATGTCGACAAAGTGATGTCAGTTGAGTCATTTGTGGATTTTAAAAGAGTATGTATTTTAGACGATTTCAATTGGTTTAAAGTACTTATTTGATTGAAAGTTTTCATAATCGTTATAAAGATAATGATTTCTATTTGGAAAAGTTTTATATTCTTAAAAGTTTTTGAAATGATAGGATTTTATAGAGCGAATGTCTAAAGGTTCACTCGACTCTGATGAGAGTCTAGTGCCCATCATGCCCTACCACTGTTAGGGTGTGACACCGTATATCTTATGAACACAAATCCAAGAGAGATCAAATATCAATACCAAAAACTAGTAGAATCAAGTGCAAGAATGTTAACTAGGGTTGATGGAAGCTAGAAATTTCTTTGGAATTGAAGTTGGGGTTTTCTCCAAGTGAAGCATCTTCATCCAAAAACCATTTCCACATATAAGGTAGGTTTTGCACTTATTTCATGTTATTAGAGGTATTGAGTGGTTGAAAGACATGGATTAAAGAAGAATATAGAATATGAGTTCAAATATGGAAATAATGGTATCTTGAGTAGTAAGTTCAATTGAGTTATGATTCGTAGTATGAAATGAGTATAATCTTGTTATGAATGATGTTAAGGATGTTGAAGAAGCATTATATATGAATGAATGCGACGTTGGTTGATAACTATGGTTATGGATGACCTTGAGAGGGAATTTTGAGAATTGAACAATGTCTCGCTTAACAAAACTTATTGATTATGATATTATGGATGTTGTTATTGATGTTTGGGAGTTGTTGTATTATTTGGAGAACGTTGTAGAAACAAAGGAAGTGTTGGCCAATTTTTGTTAGCCCTTAGTCTCCTTAGTTTAGCTTCAAGTATGTTTCCGGTTATCTAATTTTAGTACGAATTCCTTTAAATGTAGAATTGTGAGTATCGGAGGGGAGCACTTAGTCGGTAAAGTTAGAGCTACGTAAACGTATGTTAGGCTAGTCCCTTCTTTTTCTAAGGCATGATTCCTATAATATGACTTCCTTTATCTTTTCCATGACTCTCTTATATTCTGAAAACGATGAGCCTATGATTATTTAGAGTTGCTCATGAGATAATGATAATGATGACGATGAATCTAAGTCTAGAGACTTTAAAGCTTATGATATGATATTCTTATGAAGCTAATGATCCTTATATGATTCCTTGATGTTATTCATTGTTGTTAGGCTCACCTTATGATGCTATTTCTTTCAAGGTGAGACATGATGATCATGACTACTCCATAATGGAATCGAGGGTTCTCGACCTTACGTCACCCCGATAGAGTCGTAGCTTTACTTGAGTTCTTATGCATACTTTATGATAAGTATATAATGATGAGATTACACCGTGCCTACATGGCCGGGCAGACACCGCTAACGCGGGTGGCATATATACACCATGTCTAGATGGCATGGGTAGACACCACTAGTGGGTGGCATGAGATGTCTACCCCGGACGCGGGCTAATGATGATCACACCGTACCTATATGGTCGGGTAGTTACATACATATGTTTACATGATATGATGTTGTTATTATATGAGCTAGCATGCATGATTCGGCCTTAAGAGGCAATCAGCATGCATGATTCTGCCTTAAGAGGCAATCAGTTACAGGTTACCCTTTTACCTTAAATTCTTGTATCTCTTTATCATGTTATTGTGTATGCCTTACATACTCAACACATTGTTCGTACTGACTTCCTTTTATTTATATGGACGCTGTGTTCATGCCCATAGGTAGGTAGGGAGGCAGCCCAGATTCTTAGGAGCTACTCAGTAGATTCACAGGAGCACTCCACTACTCCGGAGGTGCCATTTGTTGATACATTCTTTTGTGTGCATATTGGGTACGACAGGGTCCTGTCCTGTCCTTATGTATCAATACTCTAGTAGAGGATCATAGATACGTAAGCGTGGGTAGTAGATGTCTCATGAATACATCAGCGTATATTTTATATACCATTTTTGCAGCCGTGAGGGCTTATGTATATATATGTATTGCCTCGGAGATTATGTGTGTGCAGGTTGAGTATGATGGTTAGCGTAATGAGTGGTGCTTGGTAGTCAGCTCTGGGTACCCGTCATGGCCCCTTAGTCGGGTCATGACATTAACACAGTGTTACACCTCGGAAAATTTTCCGTTCATGCACAGTGAATAGACTGACGAAGAGTACGACTTATGTGATGTTTTGATAAGTAAGAAATAGCATTTGACGAAGCCTAATCAAAATTTTAAAGATATTGGAGGTGAGGGAAGAAAGTTGTCAAGGAAGGCAAGGCATACGTTGTGTATCGGAAAGAATTATGAGTAACGAGTCAGCGATGGAAGAAGATGGAAAATGGATCACAAAAGATGAGACTAGTGGCAATTGTGAATAGTAGATTAATATGAATCATGAATATTGGTATGTTGTGATAATAAGTACGCTATAAATGACATTTAGAACGTGGGGTAAGTATTGTATGTGAGAAAACGCTATAGTAAACTATAACCACAATCATGGAGAAATTGAAGAGAAATTGTGAAATGCGGATGATGTAGATGAATGATGATTGTTGCCTATGATATTATGAATGTTATTATTGATGTCTGGGAGTTGAAATATGATATGGGGAAAGTAGTAGAAACAAAGGAGATGCTGCTCAATTTTCTATAGCTTTAGTTCTAACACGCTTATGCAGAAAGCTAAGAGTCCATGTCCATGAATAGCTACATGAGATAAGAGATACATGACGAGCCCAATAATGGTGATGATGAGTAAGTATAGAGATTCTAGAGTTCATGGTATGATTTTCCTATAACGCTAATGATGTCATATATTGTATACACTCACCTTATATATTGTTTCCTTCAAGGTGAGGCAGAATACCATAAAGTTAATAATGTCATTTATTGAATACACTCACCTTATATATTATTTCCTTCAAGGTGAGGCAGAATACCATAAAGTTAATAATGTCATTTATTGAATACACTCACCTTATATATTATTTCCTTCAAGGTGAGGCAGAATACCATAAAGTTAATGATGTCATTTATTGTATACACTCACCTTATGTACTATTTCTTTCAAGGTGAGGCAGAATACTTATAGGTGTTCCATAATGGAATCGGGGGTTCACAACCTTATGTCGCCTCGATAAAGTATAGCTATCATTGAGTTATTATACATGCATGATGATGAGTATATGTTGATGATATTACACCGTGCCTATATGCCACGGGCAGACACACCACTGCAGTGGGCAGCTAATACCTCGGACGCGGGAGGCCTGGACGCAAGCTAATTATTATCACACCTTACCTATATGGACGGGCAGCTTAAACACTTATACATTTATGCATACATGATATGACGACAATTATGAAGTAAGCAAGCATGCATTATTTCTTTATTAAGTGACAGTCAGATACAGTTGCTACTTATTTGATGCTTTCTTTATCTCATTAACGTATTGTTATTATTTATGCCTCTCATACTCAGTACAATGTTAGTACTGACGTCCGTTTTCTTTGGACGTTGTGTTCATGCCCACAGGTAGACAGGGAGGTGACCTTGATCATGACTCGTAGGGGCTATTAGCTGCCTTGAGAGCACTCCATTGTTCCGGAGGTGCCGTGATTATTCTTTTGTGTATATATGTATATTTTGGGCACATCGGGGTCCTGTCCCGTCCATATGTCTAGTACTCTAGTAGAGGCTCGTAGATACGCAGGTGTGGCTTATATGGTCTCACCAAGTTGATATTGTACACACACACACACACACACACATATATATATATATATATATATATATATATATATATATATATATATATTATCATTTTGATAGCCGAAAGGCTTATGTATATAAACGTACTTATGTTTCCAAATGAAAAATTATTTTCTTATAATATGAGTATGATGAGTAGTAGAACGAGTGGTGCTCGGTGGTTATCCACGGGTACCCGTCACGGCCCCTAGTCGGGTCGTGACACTGTTATATCCCGTATTTTATACGTTCGGATATTTCAAGGTAGTCGTGGCAAAACTAAGAGAATGATCATCTCCAAAAAATTTTTTTACTGTACAAGTTGGTTATGAATATTAGTAGTATGGAAATGTCGGAAAAGGTTAAGGGTAAAAAGAGGAATTCGTAAAATGGTTCATGGAAATAATGCGGAAGGCCAGGGGCAAAATGGGAATTTCACACAAGGATCAGGGATAAAGATTATATTATCTGAGTATGAGAATATATACATATATATATATGGCATTTGGAGAGCGTAGGAAGTAAATCTATTAACGTGATCACTCGAGGATAGCCCTCGTAACTATAAGCCAAGGTGGGGCCCACCCATCGAGATTTTATTAAAGACATATAAAGAGATATATGGGTAGCACATGTGAAGTTGAGCAAGTCCTAAGAAGGACCCATAAGCCAAAAATGAGTGTAAGCCCTCCAAAAGGACGATTTAAGAAAACGTTTCCGGGATGACCTGACTTGGAGGGGCAAAAACGGCATTATACGTTTGCAATTTGGGAAAAACCCCAGCCATAAAAGTTGTAGATAATTGAATTAGCTTTCCAATCATAGGTCGTGGGTCCACAGGTGACATCGGAATAGGGAGATACGGACGTTTTAAGGCAGAAAGGTCAGTGGGCTAGGCCCAAACCGGGCCCAACCGGGTTAGGCCCATGACCCATGCCTATTTAAGTTAAATTCAGCACCTTTCTCCTCATTTTTCAGACCAAAAAAAACCAGAAACTTCTGGAAAGAGAGAGAGAAGAGACTTGGAGAGAAGAAAACCCTATTTTAATCAAAATCTGAGTCCCGAATCCCGAAGCCCATGAAGAGAAAAGTGTTGTACGCTGCGTTGTCTTCAATTTGAGCTAAAAATCAACCAAGGAGGGGAGTGATAACGTGGTGGCTGCATGAATAAGGTATGAATAAGGTTCCTTTTCATTGTTAACGAGTTTATTTAGAGTTTTAATGGATTAGAACAGAGAGAATAGCCTGATAAATTCGTTTGTTGGTGTTGTGAATTATGGAATGAGAATTGAAGGGAATATTGGATGAAAATAAATGTATTTAACTTGTAAAAAAAGTGGATAGTGTTGTTATTGATGTTATTCATAAGAATTCCGACTCCTTTACGAAAATAATTTTGTTTTAAATACGTATAACGCAAATTTGGTGGGTTGAGAAATCTAGAAAACACTGTGCGGGCAATTTTATGGCATACGTTGTTGTTGGAAAATGGTATTAATACTATTGGTATTGTTGTTGATGTTGTTAGCGATTGAGTTGAATATAAATGAAATACCGTTGAATTGTGTGACGAAGGTTGTTAATATTAGAACATGTTTTGGATTGATTGTTGAAGTTGATAGCATGATGGTTGATATCGTTGAGTTGTGTTAATAGTTTGGCCGGGTTTGGATTCCCGGGTTGTTGTTGATTGAAATTGGCCAAGTTGAACTTGGTGGGATGGAGTATTTTTAGGGGAAGTGCTGTCGAAATTTCGGTAGCCAAATGTTTCCTTAAGAATTCAACTCTAAGTATCCTAATAAGAGTTTTGGTAAACATGACCAATTTGCAGATTTTGATGAGATTGCAACGTGAATTCGGAATAGCAAAAGAAGCGGAAAGAGGTATGTAAGGTTTCACCCTTCTTTCTATGGCATGTCTTAGACGTAAGAAGTTGGGTACGCGCCTCGGGGACAACTCTCTTCCCCGGAATCCGCATCCAAAGTTTTCCACTTTTTGTTCAATAGAATTGAACTAGAAAGTGTGCAAATGATGGAAAGACCTCTTAAACCCCTAGAACTTGCATAAGTGGGACCCGATTACCCTAGGACCCTCACAAGTAATGACATGACACGTAATATATGTAAATCATATACGTCACCCCATCCGGCCCGAGGTGGGCCCGCTACTCTCGGATTTTTCCTTACAGTCTTGCTTGACTTATTAGAAGTGAATCCAAAGGGAACCTTTGATCCCGAGTTCGTTACCAAATGATAAGTACTATGACTCCTCCAACGAGGACCCTTCCATGACAAGAATGATAACAATGACATTACATAAGAGGATATGCCTATGATACGCACTACCGGAACGACTCTATGACCAAGATAACTAAGCTAAGTATCTTATGTAATTATGAAAATGATAAATTAAATTTTGAATCTTATTTATATTCCCTAGCTATGACTTTATTTTCTAAAGATTTCAAAGTCTATGAACTGTCATCTATGATGCCCACAATTTCATTCTACGTTTACTTTAATACTATTCTCCGTTGACCATCTCACCTTAAAATATTCGTCCCTTCGAGGTGAGACGAGCAATCACGAGTATTCCATAATGTAATCGGAGGTCACCGGCCTTACGCCGTTCCGATGGCTATATGATTTTTCCTTGGGCTCCCTTGTGTGCTTATATGATATATACATATATAAAACCTGTCTATGTATATAAGATATTATATATATATATATATAACATGTATATGTCTATAAGATATGTATAAGTATATAAAAGATGTATATATATATAAGATAAGTAAATGTATATAAGACATGTATATGTATACAAGCTATGTATATGAATACAAAAATATGTGTACGTATATAAGATGTGTATATGCATACGAAGTACATATATGCAAGCTATGTATATGAACCTGGGTTGGGGGAAAGGATACATGGGGGAATGGGAAGGGAAATATGTTTCACTGCCACCTGATCAGCTGGCTTATCATCCCGGACGCGGGGTGCCCGGACGCGGGATATATGGGTGAGCCGGTGTATATCGGCGCTATGTGGGTGAGCCGGCATTGTTCGGCGCTATGATATGACCTACCATGTCATGACCAGACATGCTATGATAAGATATGCTATGGTAAGCTATACTATGACATGATATGCTATGATCTGCTACGACAGGACATGATATGACAAGCTATGCTATGCTATGATACGCTATGATATGCTATGCTATGGTAAGACATGCTATGACACGCTATGCGATGACACGACATGCTATAACATGCCATGCTACGATATGAGGTACTATGTTATGATATACTATAGCCTGACACCCTATGACACGATATACTATGACGTGATATACTACGACAAGACAAGACAAGATAAGATATAATACGATATGATACGAGATGATAATATATGACATGAGATACGTTCTATCTTCTATATTCTATGACTCCATGACATTATTAATTATACATTATGTTACTGCAAGTGTTATCTTTCATGCCTTACATACTCGGTACACTATTCGTACTGACGTCCCTTCTTGTGGACGCTGCGTCTCATGCCGCGCAGGTCAGCAGACAGGTGTACTTGATCCTTTGGAGTTCTACCAGCGATACTCTACAGCGCTCCAGTTGTTCCGGAGCCTCACTCCAGTGGTACTATTTTGTGTATGTATTCTCGGGCACGACAGTACTCGGCCCTTCCTATGTATAAATGTACTATGTCTAGAGGCTCGTAGACAGATATGCACAGTCAGTTATGTACAGTTAGATATGTGGTAATTTGGCATCTTAATGCTACTATATGAAGTAATAGCGAAGCTTACTAGTCTATGTTCATAATGACGTTGCTAATGTTAATATTCAGTTCAAAAAAAAAATATATATGGTACTATTCATACGGGTTGCTAACAGGTACAGGTAAGATGATAAGTAAGGGGTGCTCGGTACAAGTATCGGGTACTCGTCACGGCCCCTAAGTCGGGTCGTGACAGACACACAGCATCCACATGAAAGGACGTCAGTACGAACAGTGTGTCTAATTTCCCCTTAAGGAGAATATCATGCATGCTCATCCTTTTCATAAAAATATTTCTTATACTTATAGAACCTAATAGTGCTGCGGAACGTGTAGCCCGATCCGTAAATATTTTATATTGCTGCGGAATGTGTAGCCCGATCCATACCCATATATCCCGCGTCCGGGACGATGTCATAATATACCAACTGATCAGGTGGTTATGCATATATAATGCCTCACCTTTCCCCATATCCCCTATATACTTATATTATATACATATATACGGAGTGACGTAAAAGATACAACTCTATCGGAGTGACGTAAGGTCGGTAACCTCCGGTTTATATTATGGAATAATCACCGTCGCCTTATGCCACCTTGAAGGAACAATCATAATGTTACACCTCGGAAAAATCTTCCGTTGGTACGCTAGTGAATGACCTAGTGATGAGCACGAGTGTATGATGTTTCCATGAGTAAGAAACGACATTTGATGACCCTAAATAAGATTCCAAAGGCAATCGCAATAAAAGAGAGGTTATGCTCCATAACGAATAATTATAGGTTTTGGAAATGTGAAAAGTTGCAAGTTTGCATTCTGGCCAGTGGTAGTAAAATGAAATACGGACCGTAAAGTGGTATACGGTCCGTAAACTGCCATGTCGTATTGTGGCTTCCAAAACTTCAAACTTTCTGACAAATGATCAATGGTTAAATACGACCTGGAATACGGACCGTAAACCAAGTTTACGACCACTGTGCACTTCAAATCAGATTTTTAAGTCATTAAATAAGGGGACCAAGGCTTATTTCATTTCACTTCTACATCACAACCCTTCTCTCTAGAACATCTCTCTACATATACTCCATAAGAATTCAAGGATATTTGGTGATCAACAACATAAATCAAGGGAATTAAGTGTAAGAAAACCATCAAGATCATCCAAGGTCAAGAAATCCAAATGGAGATAAGCTAGGGTTTTGCTCAAAGTGGAGTATTATCAACTAAAGCTTGTTCCTACAACATCTAAGGTAAGATGCATGATGTTTATATGTTGTTTAAGATATTGGAGAGTTGAAATACTTGGAGTGTAGAAGAATATGGTAGAATGGGTCATGAATGATGAATAGTGCCATTTAGAGAATTAGTTGGAATCGAATCATGATTGTTGTTATATTGTGACATGAATGGGTTATAAATGACATTCAAAGACCATGAAATAGACATTGTATGTGAATGGATGAAATCATGTGTTATAGCCATAGATATGGGCAAATGAAAGTAAATTGAGGAATGTGGGTAATGTGAATGACTAATGGCCATTGTTATGATATTGTGAATGTATTGTTGACGTTTGGGAGTTGAATTATGATGTGAAGGAAATGTTGTCTGATTTTCCCCTAGTTTTAGCCATGTGTTCTAATTATCGATTCTAATGATAGTATGACTTTAATGAAGGTAGAAACGCTAACGTTGGAGGGGAATGCACAAGTGTAGAATAGTACGACGGAAAGGTATGTAAGGCTAACCCTTCTTTCATAAGGCATGGTTCTTTGGCCAAACATCTAAATCCTCTATACGAGTATGTTGTCTTCCAAATGAATTGATCTTCCGAGCTTGTAAGCTCACGATTCTTGATACGCTACGATTGTACTAAGTTTCTCGTATTACGAGTAGACCTATTAAGGTAGAAGAGGTGGATGACGATAGTAGTGATAATGCTATTGATGATGACTATAATGATAATAACGGTGACGATTATTATAACGATGATTAAAAGTAAAGATGTTTATGAGCTATTATCTATATGTTCGACTATTATAGAACCCCAAGCTTATGAGGCCGGGTATGATATGTAAATAAGTATGTATACGATTACGTAACGCGCGCGCACTACGGATAACCCTGAAGCCTTAGTAGGGCCAGGTATGAGTAACCTTGAGCCTTGGTTGGCCAAGTATGTATGAAACACCTATCCTACGTGGTCGGGTATGCTATGGAAATGCTATGTATATGATATGAGTACGAATATGATATGATTATGTATATGAATGTGAATAAGGGCATGTATACGAATACGAGCACAAATATGGTACGGGTACTATCATGGAATACGGATAATGATGTATGTACACAAATACGTATTAGCAAGGGAAAGTTCCTATGAAAGGAAAGTAAGTGTATATGACGACAATATTGCCATCTCCCATCCTATGCTATTTCTTATGTTGCTATTTATGCTTCTATATTGATATTGATCATGCTTTACATACTCAGTACATTCTTCGTACTGACGTCCTTTTGTTTGTGGATGCTGCGTCATGCCCGCAGGTGCACAGGGAGACAGGCTTGATCCATGGATGCTTTCTCAGAGACTTCACAGCAGAGCTCCATTTCATTCGGAGCCATAGCTTTTGGGTACTTAATCTTTTGTGTACATAATTGTGGGCATAGCGGGGTCCTGTCCCGCTCATGTGATATGTTATACTCTCCTTAGAGGCTCGTAGTCGCGTGTGTATGATTAGACGTGTCCGGCCTTGTCGGCCTATATTTTGTGTATCTTTTGATAGCCTCGTCGGCTTATATACATTTGATGTGGCATAGATGTCAATGATGATTTAAAGATGTTGTCATCCAATGGGACAAGCGTGATTAAAAAAAAAAGGGGGAGATGTATGTTTAATCGTATGGCTCACCTAGATGTAGGTATATGTGTAAGCCAAGGGTGCCCGGGTGCGCTAGCACCGGGTTCTCGTTGCGGCCCTCTAGACGAGTTGTGACACATAAGGTGGGATCGACAACAATGAATGGAATCAAGAAAAGCATGAAATAAACTCAATACTCTCATCATAGAATTACAATCATAAACTTTGAAACTTCTAGAAATAGGATCATCATCATCATCAACATCATCATCATCATCATCATCATCATCATTATCATCATGAAAAAATAATCATCGTTAGTGTCATAAGAAACTTTAAGAATCATAAATCTCTAGCTTGTGGGAACAAGGACATTATGGAAAACATGTATGGGTTCACAAGAAAGGAGTCATCATTGTCATCATAGTAATTATAAAAAACATCTTGTCTTTAACATCATAAAAACCTTGAGGACCAGGAACTTCTAGCTTTTCGGGAACAAGAATATTATGGAAGACATGTATGGAGTCATAACATAGGAATCATGCCTTTAGAAAAAAAGGTACGAGCCTTAAAATACCTTTCGGTCTCCTTAGCGATTCAACGTTTATCCTTCCAAGCTCGTAAATCTACATATAAACCATTCATACTATTGTTTGGCTCAAAGTCATACGCTCATCCTAAGTCTTTGATTTAATTTCATTTAGGGTCTGCAGAAATTCGGGCAGCATCTCCCCTGTTTATATGCCTAGCCTGAAATCACAATTCAACAGCCAACAACAACAACAATAATACCAACATCAACAACACCATTACCAACACCATTATATTTCATAAAACATCCCACACTATCACGCCCTAAATTCGGAGAGGCGTGATCGACACTCGATGCCATACTAGGCCCGAGCGAACCAATCTAAATCAGTAACTCTGGAGAGGAAACCCCAACTTAAACTGACAAGGCCTACCTTCACTAAAAAAATACCAACAAGCCGGCGAGGCCGTAATCTGGATATGTATATAAATACTGACTATCTCATCTGAACTAGGCAAACACATACCTGAAATATTTATATATGCAACTGAGCAAGCCGACGAGGCTGCTATGATCGTACAAAGCCAGCAGTATCCAAGCAGACATATGCAAGCCAACAAGGCTATCGCACAGACACTATTTACAGGACTCGTCGACAAGCCTCTAGGGAATGTGTGATTGTACCATACAAATGAGTATATCAAAATCTGTGCAGAAAACATATATATATATATATCATGCAAATAAAAATCATGCATAAGGCTCAGGAACGTGGCCGCCACTCCGACGCTGACACCACAACACATCATACTCCAGAAGGTTTCATATCTCCGTACAATCCCCGAACATATCGTATCATCGTAACATATCACAACACCAGAACATATCATATGCCATATCACATCATAACACCGTATATAAGCGGTACCCGGCCCTATGGCGAGGTCTCGGGAACCGTAACACATCATACTGCCGAATATCACACAGTGCGCACGATCACAAAACCAGCCCGGGATCCGGCGAACGATATCATAGTAGTAGGCACGAGCGGAGTAGTGCGGAAACCATATGCATACCAATAAATAAATTCCAGGACTCGACGAATAATTACACATATATATATACTGATATCAGAAGGCTCAAAGTAAGTATCGAGTCAATCGGAATTAGTATACAAAAGTTGCGAACTTTCAAATTACAAAACTTTCAGAAAACACTTCATAGGTCATTTTCTGAAAATTTAGTATCATTCATATTGAGGAGCTTTCAAATAACATTATAGGGTACTTCAAACGGAGCCTTAGAATCAGATGCACATATCCGAAATATACATATCCAAACTTAGGCCATATCAAATATTTTTCGAACCACATCTGGAAACGTATCGATTAGTACTTCAAACATCATAGGCATGTGTCAAGTCATATGGAATAGTTTATGAAAATCAAAGACATAGGCCATCCTAGTGGCTCTAGGAGTAGAATTTTCTTTAGAGCATACATATATGTCATTCGTTTATTTCATAAAGGTCATGCCAAAAAGGAAGAAAGGTAAGCTTTACATACCTTGATCGCTCACTACCAAACCTCGATCACTCACCAAACAAATCCCAACTCAAGTCTCGGGCTCCCCAATATCTACAATACTATTATCAATTACCCAAAAATTAGCTACAAGTACTTAGAAGTTAAATTCTAATTAGTACTTGTCTACATAAATTTCGGCAGCATCTCCCCTGTAAATTCAACATCCCCGAGAATTTAACTCGGCCAAATTCATCAACAACCATACCAACAATACCAACAACCATACCAATAACATCACTAATCAATACAAAACACATTTTAACATTAGTAACCTTCCTTTCAACATAATCCATCAACATTCAATTCAACTACGAATTTTCAAGCCGCTATCGACACTTACATACTCACTACCAATTTAAGATCATTCACGTGCAATTCAAAAGCATTTCATACCATTCTTGAAAAATATACAACAATCCCACCAAAACTATAATTTACTCGAAACCTCCAACCTTCGACACAACATTCACAACACATTTTTCATCTTCCAATTTCATCAACAACAACAACAATTTGCATCTTACAACTCCATTCCCATAATTACGTAAATTATAATGAAATCACATACTTTCCGACAACAACTTAACAACAAATTTTTCATGCTAACTAGAACCATTAATCTTCCATTTACATCACAAGGCCACAACAACATAATTAACATACTAAACAAATTCGATTCATCTTCCTTCACAAAAGGCAACACACACACACACACGGCTCACACACCACACACAACATCTCCATATTTTTCATTAAATTCTACTCACTATAACAATATAAATTTTCCATAAGAAAAGGGTAGAATTCTTACCTTTTCCAATTTTTCCTCTTGATAAAAAAAGTACTTTCTTGCCTCAAAATTTCTATCCCGCTGAAGAGGGTCTTCCAACTTAGTAGGGATTCTAGAAAGTTAAGATTTTTGGATCAAAGATGATGGGCTAAAAAAATTCTTTTCTTTTCCTAAGGTGGCCGAATGCCCCGTTTTTTTTTTCTTGCTCTCTTCTTTGTCTCTTGAAGGTTCTAGTTTTTGATGACAAGTTATGACCCCCTTTTTGTTATTTATTCCATGGTCTTAAATTTACATGGGCTTGGGCCCCTTATTATTCCTCATGGCCGGCCACCTCCATGTTGGGCCTCTTGTTTTCCCTTTTTTTTCATTTAAGCCCAAATTGTTGCGGGTCTTATTTTAAAATTCCCGAAACTAGTTTCTAGAATTTTCCATTTTGCCCTAAACCTTCCTCCATGTTTCCACATCAACATTTTCATAAACAACACATATATTAAACAAAGATCAAATTATGGCCTTATTTCTTGCAAGTCAAATTTATTTCGAATTTTCCGAATATGCAAAAATGTGGGATATAACACTAGACCCAGGAAACTACGAACTTCTGTAGGCGTCGTAGGCCTTGGCCAAGTCTTCACTGCTTCAATTTTTGAGTGTCGACTCGAATACCGTCATTGGAAATAACATGGCCCAGAAATGTCACAGAATTCAACCAAAACTCGCATTTCGAAAATTTTGCATATAGCTCCCGGGCTCGAAGGATACCAAGAACTATCCTCAAATGATCTGCATGTTCCGATTCCATGCGAGAATATACCAGAATATCATCAATAAATACAATCAAAAATAGATCCAAGAGAGGCCTGAATACATTGTTCATCAAATTCATAAATACAGCCGGAGCATTAGTCAACCCGAATGACATCACTCGGAATTCATAGTGGCCATATCTCATTCTAAAGGATGTTTTTGGAATATCCGCTTACCTAACTCTCACTTGATGGTAGCTCAACCTCAAATCTATTTTTGAAAACCACTTGGCACTTTGCAATTGATCGAATAAATCATCAATCCTTGGAAGAGGGTATCTGTTCTTTATTGTCACTTCGTTCAATTGCCTGTAGTCGATACACATTCGTAGAGATCCGTATTTATTTCTCACAAACAAGACCGGTGCTCCCTATGATGATGAACTGGGTCTAATGAATCCCTTCTCAAGCAAGTCTTTCAGCTGCGCCTTTAGCTCTTTTAATTATGCCGGAGCCATTCGATAAGGGGGAATAGAAATAAGCTTTGTGTCCGGCAATACATCAATAGCGAAATCAATATTTCTTTCTGGTGGAAGGTCTGGAAGTTCATCTGGAAATACGTCTGGAAACTCATTCACCACCGGGACTGACTGGAAAATTGGTGGCTTTGCCTCGGTATCATGAACCCGAACTAAGTGGTAAATATAGCCCTTGGCTATCATCTTCCTTGCCTTGAGGTAGGAAATAAACCTACCTTTTGGAGATGCTGTATTAGCCTGCCATTCAAGCACGGGCTCTCCCGGAAATTTGAATCGAACCACTTTTGTGCGACAATCAACATTTGCATAACACGAAGCCAACCAATCCATACCCATGATTACATCGAAATCTACCATTTCTAACTCAATCAAGTCAGCCTTGGTCTGTCGATCGCATATCACAATAACACATTTTTTGTACAGTTGTCTTGCTATCACAGGATCACCAACTAGAGTGAGTACCTCAAAGGGTTTAATTGACTCGGGTTTTACCCCGATACAACTAGCAACGTATGGAGTAATATAAGAAAATGTAGAACCCGGATCTATCAACGCATACACATCACGGGAAAATATAGACAATATACCTGTAACTACATCCGGAGAGGACTCGAGATCCTGGCGTCCCGCTAAAGCATATACACGGGGCTGAGTGGCACCCGAAGTAGATGCTGCCACTCGGCCTATGCCTCGGCCTGCTGTCATATGAGAAGTCTGCCCTGCGGGGCGTGCTGATGAGGAACCCGCTGCTGAGCCTGTGGGCTGAACCCCACCTCTACCATATCGCGAGGGACAATCTCGCATCAAATGTCCAGTCTGCCCACAAACATAACAGCCATCAGTGTCCTGACGACATGACCCTGAATGTAATTTGCGGCACCGAATACATCGTGGAACTGGCGATCTCCTCTGACTATAATCACCCCTAAACTGAGAACCCAAAGCTCTCGAGCTCTGACCCTGTCCTGACGGAAAAGAGCGATCAAATCCCCTGTCTGCGAACCGGGGAGGTGCACTAGTCGCTGACTGGCCTGAATGTCGGGAATAAGCCTGCCTCGATCCCCCTCTATAATCACCACCCATGCCCTCAGATCTAGCCCTTTTGTTTTGCCTCCTATCACTGTCGCGATCGCCCCTTTGTTGTCGTTGTCGCCCCTCTAAATTCTGAGCATGGGCCTGTATCCGGGAAATGTCCATCCCGTCTTGCAAGGAAGCCGTCAGACAATCTCTAAATAAATACGGGTCCAGACCGCTCACAAATCTATGTACCCGATATCCCATGTCGGCCACCATAGTCGGAGCATATCTAGCCAAAGAATTGAATTGCATGCTATACTCCCGGGCACTCATGTTTCCCTGTCTCAAATTCAGAAATCTATCCGCTCTAGCTCGGCGGACCTCGGGTGGCAAATAGTGGCGAATGAAAGCATCTACGAACTCTTGCCAAACCGGAGGAGGCGCATTCTCTCCTCTTGATAATACCCAATTTTTGTAACATAACACCGCCACATCCCGGAGTCTATAGGATGCCAACTCCACAGATTCTGTTTCGGAGGCATGGACAATCTTAAATGTCCTCAATATTTCATCAATAAAACTTTGTGGGTCTTCCTCCGGCTTTGACTCGAAGAATTCCAGGGGATTTAGACTCATAAAATCACGGGCCTTTGTACTTGTTGCCCGGTCACTTGAACCCACATTTTGTCGTTGTGCTTGTGCGGCAACCAATTGGGTCAATAACTGAATAACCTCGGTCATTTGTTGACCCGAAGCAGCCGGCGGAGGAATTGGAGCAGGGGATCCTCCGTGCTCTTCCACATTAGGCGGGTTAGAAGAAGTATTTGACAAGGCCTCGTTGTGTGATTCGCCTTCCTCTACATTCTTCGGAGGCTCTCTTTCTGCTCGCCTCTTTGTTGTAATCTTGCCCTTCTAGGCTGCTGTAGCCTTTCCCTTTGGTGGCATTCTGAAATCATAACACACTATCAGGGAGGATAACATCTTATACACGGCTCTATCGCACGATCTCATAGAAGAAAAATGGTCATTTTTCCTAAATGCCCCGTAGCCCCTTGTTTATTGATGTGGCGTGCTACACACCATAAACAAGACTCTACTAGACACTGCTCGTAGACACTTCCTAGGACCGAACTGCTCTGATACCACTTTTGTCACGACCCAGCTACGGGCCGTGATGGGTACCTGGGGCTAACCACCGAGCACCGCTCGTGCCATCACTTATTAAGCTTATTTAGCAATCATTTATCCGGTTCATGCTTAATTTATAATAAAATCCATTTTCATTTAGAAACGAAATGCTTTTATACATACGAGCCCTTAGGCTAGAAAAATAATATACATATATATATATATATATATACATAATGACCATGCCATAAAACCACACGACCCACGTCGAGTATCTACGAGCCTCTAAGAGATGACATCTACAACTGTACACAAAAGAATCATCATAGGCACCTCCAGGACAATGGAGGGCTTCCAATTAGCTAGCAGCCTCTAAGAATCTGGGGCAAGATCACCTCCCTATCTACCTGTGGGCATGAACACAACGTTCATAGAAAAAGGACGTCAGTACGAATATTGTACTGAGTATGTAAGGCAGGAATGAAATAAACAAACATAATAGAAAGATCATGAGTCATGGGACAAAGACATAACCTGCACACATGTCATAGGCAATCGTATTACTATCATATATCACATTTTACACAATCATAGTACACATGTTATCACATCCCATACGTCATCACTTACGTCATCATATACATCATCACATCATAATCTGTGTCGTTACCCGCGTCCGGGTAACCCTCATATGCCGCCCACTAGTGGTGATCATGCCCGGCCCTCTCGGCTCAGTGTAAACATCGCAGCCCGTATTAGCGGTGATATGCCCGGCCATATAGGCGCAGTGGAATCATACGCAGCCCGCATTAGCGGTGACATGCCCGGCCATATAGGCACAGTGGAATCTTATCATCACAACACCAATCATAACACGTCATTATTATACATCTCAAGCCATAGCATCATGTTATCATTTCTTAGCGTTCCATGTATCCCATAGTGTTACAAGTTAGCATTACTTATCATCTTATTGTCATAACATACAATAGCTTTAAGAGTATTCGTTAGGATTTAAGACAACCATACTATGTCGGGGTGACGTAAGGTCGTGAACCCTCGATTGTATTATAGACATTTATGATTATCATGCCTCGCCTTGAAGGGAAGAAAAAGTAAGGCGAGTGTTAACAATAATAGCATCATTAGCATTGTAGGAACATCATGCCACAATTTCTTGAGTCTCTAGACTCTAGCTCATTGTCATCACTATCATGCTCATAGGGGATTTAATATATAGAAGGACTCTTAAGCTTCATCTTATAGAAGGATTTGTGGAAAGCTTGAAGGATTCATGCCTTTTGAAAGAAGAGTTAAGCCTCACATACCTTTGTCGTTTAAGCAATTTAGCGTTTGCTTATTCTCCTTCAATGTCACGCCTCTACCTTCAAAAAGAGGATTCGTACGATCGTTAGTTAACCAACTATAAGAACGCACTACTATTCCTAGAGAAAATTGGGCAGCACTTCCTTTGTTTATACTACTTTTCCCGTATTCCATATCAACTCCCAATCACCCACAATAACAATCACAATATAGCAAATCACAATTATCATTCATATACAATGGCCATGATCCACCATTTCTCTTCATTTTTCCCCACATTTATGGTTTTGGGTTTGCTATCGTATTTTCCCATGTATCACACTTATCTCATGGTCTACATGTCATTTATAACATATTCATACTCACAACACACTAACATTCATGATTCAATTCAACTACCACTCACTCATGACACTATTCACTCTTGAATGACCCATTTGCTATGTTCTTCTACAATTCGGGTATCTTATCCTTCCAATACCTTAAACAACATAAAATGGTAATGAAACTAACCTTGGATGATGGTTGAACAAGTCTTGAGTGGTGTTTGTTATACCCCATTTTAACCGGGTTGAGACGGAGTATAACATATTGGAGATTCCTAAATTGCTTTGTTTTAAGGAGTCGCCACCTAATTGATTTTATGGTGAATTAGGACACCTGATTATTAACTAAGGTAAAGTTAAAATTAAACCTCTGTTAATGGTCTACTTAACCAGTGTGATTCTAGGTAAGGGTTCTATATTATCCTAAAGGAAAGATGTTAGGCATCCTTTAAAATCCGTTAACTTACGGTTATCCGACTAAACTTAGGTTAATCAATTAAATTAAATGCGGATATAATATTTGGGAAAAAAAAATAATTTTTTGTAAATTATTACTAAGATTTAAAAAAGGATAAAAATATAATAATGCTATTTAAAATAATGCTTATAAATATCACCAGGGTTTTAAAAGAGAAATATTAGCTAGGATAAGACGAATAGAAAATATGATAATTTATATGGAAAGGAGATTTCAAATGCCACTTAGAAAAGAGGGTTTGAAATGTTAAGTAACACTTAAAGGTATGTTGATATGACTTTAAATGCTAACACTATTTTAAAACAAACAACTTATAAAAGACAATTTGCATATGATTAGTAGTTTTAATAGAAGATTTCACAAATTTAGACTTGGAATAGGATAGTGTGATATGAACATGACTATGTGGAAAATCTAGGCTATTCTTTAAATGGAAAGCAAAAAAGGAAAGTAAGTTTTCTTTTAATTATTTTTTTTATTGACTATGTTTAATTAAATGCATGATTGATTCAAACTTGGAGGATTATCTATAAATTAAACTTATAATTGCGTATTAGTGGCGTTTTGAAACGTTTTGTGATAAAATGTGACTCCTTTAATTTAAAATATATATAGTCATGTCATTTTTTTGCAAATTGATTATTTCAAATAAAAGCATGAAGAGAAGAGAATAATTTGTGAAATTAATTGTTAGTTCTCTCTTAAGTTAACTACCCATAACTAAGACTAATCCACTAAACTTGCTAAGGTTCACCTAAATTAACAAAATATAAAGTTAGTCACATAATACAAATTAAAGGCATAAAAAATATATATAGAAAGGGCCAACTAATATCAAATGGGCCTGGCCGTTTTGGGCCACTGTGACCCACGGCTGCAGTTGGGCTCAGCCCATTTGTACACGGTCGCACACTGTTCCTGCTTGTTGGGCCCTTGACCCAGCATTTGTGTTTTCTATATTTTTTACTGTAGATTGGGCCGGGCAGAGAGTTGACTCGAGAGCTGAGTTGTGTTGGGCTAAAAGCCCAACCAGATGTGGAGGAAAACGAGTCCCTCGGACTCGTATACGATGATCATGCATAAACAAAGAAAAAGATTAGTATTGAATCAACCAACTACGACTGAACATGTATAATGTAGATTTAAAGCAGTTCGGGGATTATGTATATTTGAGTATATTCAGAGCATATACAAATCAACCAACACGCATCACAAATTGGAGATTGATGATTAAGTAAATGACAACTTATCAGGAATATATATCAAATTTCAGATCAATTTTCAACTAGTGTTTTCGAATCGATTGTCACCATTATGCATGTGGTAATAACCATAGCTCACAAATGAGCATTGCAGATTCGAGCACTTAAAGGTTTAAGCATGAGCATATACACAGAATCCTCAATGTCAATATTAATTGATCATAACTGAATACTCATATGGGTTATATTAGATAACTTTTAGTATATACTTTTGATATAAACTTGTTCAACCAAGTAATTAATGCATGAATTAAATCGATAAGCTAGCCTATGTTTATGAGCTTAAACTAACTTCATTGCCATATTTTCACGGACAGAATTGTTAAAAAAAAAGGGAAAGGAAGTCCAACTGGTCATTAGGTAACAAGTGAAGAAGAAAATGTGTTCAGGGAAAACATACATTCTAAGAGGACACTCGGCCAAGACAGATGACACATTAGGAAGCTCATGGAAGCAATCAAGAGACAGACACAAAAGATACACACCATATTCAGAACCTATAAGCCAACATGAAGCAGTTATACATATGAGATTCCTCCTACAGGATTAACAGACATTCCTAACTCCAGCAAATGAACAGTTGGGTCTTCTTCTAGGTAGAAATCAAACAAAACCCCATATCTCATCCACAAATGATTACGTCTATCACAATAACAAGTTAAGTGTCCTTTCAACAGGCTTTAGTCCCTGGAGGAACAACAGTTGTTACACTCAAAGCCATAACAACGAACAACCAATAATGCAGCCATGAATAACAAAGTTGCAGCCAAGAACAGACCCCTTTGAACCAGCAACTGATTTATAGCAGGGAACCAGTTCTAAACATAGTAGCAGGTGACTCGATAACAGTATGCTTTTAAGGAGTGATAATATTTGACTTCAGAGTTAACCAAAACATTATTTTTTTTAAAGTGTCACAATCAATAAACCAAAGCAAAACAGCCAGAGTACATCAAGGCAGAAACAGATAAGGGTCGAGACATAATTATCAAGAAGATTATTTTCAGGCACATAAGCAAACATCACTCTTCCTGGGCAATAATACAATCACTTAAGATTATCAGAGTTGATAATTTGAGGCTGAATTCGAGCCCCTCTAATATCTGATCACAATTTCAGTCATCCCTATCTAACAGGTTTGATAAAGACATGTTTTCTTATGCACTGAGAAGACAACACTTGAGCACATAATAACAACATGGTCACACTATTTCTATGAAACTGTTTTCAGTCACCAAAGCTAGATACTACATATTATTGATGAAAACAAACTCAGCTCAGGCATTTGTGTTAGCATATGATTGTCTTGCACAAATTGAGGGTATCTTTCTATCATTTCCATTCCCAATAGCACTTTGTTATTAATCCCTAAGTTATGGGAATTAGATCTTGTTTATATGAGATTTAGAACATACTCTCAAAAGCCACAAACAAACTTCAAGCCAAGGAAGAAGAAGAAAGAGGACACAAACACCTATTCCTATCTTCGACATTTCAGAGAAAAGAAACTAAATCTAGGGGGTTGAAAAACTTCCATTAGGGTCTAGTTTGGACTCTCTGGGTAAACACACCAATTGTGTATATGCAACACAGTTCACATCAAATATACTTCATACAAATCCAACACTGTCTACACATGATTTTTACACTATAACCAACAAATTTCACATAGCAAAGATATGGTTTATTAGCAAATAAAGGGACAAACACATCTACGCAATGATTTGACTAGTCCACCTGTTAGATGGGATCTACAATATACATACCGTATATAAAATAGGACAAATGCCATATTGGATTAGGTTTAATTTAATTAATCGACCATAAACAACTGTGAACGACAAGTGATTATACATGCTTAATTGATCATTAACAAAAATCAACTGGGAACGAAACCTAAATAATTCCATACCATCTATTAGATCGAATTATCAGCATGCAAATAAACACTATCTAAACTAAGCCGCACATGCTGGACTAAATAAACAACAACGACATCTGACAATATCTAAAAAAAACTAAGATAAAACATGATAATGATTTATCTAACTACAATAGCTAAGCTAGACATCAAACCAAACCAAAAAAAAACATAAACATATAAACTTGAAAGAAAGGAATGGGATTTACCTTCTTCGGGTGCACCGAAATGAAGCGAGGGTTTCGATATCTACCTCGAAGCTACCAAATCCGAGCTCGCGAGGCTCAAATTCCCAACACCAACAGAATCAGATAAAAAGAATGTTTGACGTATCTTTTGACTCGATTATTACAACGAACTACAAATTGATATTTGGGAAATTATGTGCGTCTGAAGGCTGGTATTTTCAGAAGGGTTTCAAGATCTGGTTTTTTTGCAAGGCAATTTTTTGGGGTTTTCCAAAACCTATTCGAAAAGATTTCGTTCTTTTTTTTTCGATCTGATTTTTTTTTCGGGCCTTCCTTTTTCGATTCCCCCCTTTTCGACGATTCCTGTGTCCCTCTTTATAGAGGTTTTGCTCTCTTTTTTTTTGTTGAAGAAAAAGGGAGGAGCGGGAGAGAGAAGAGCGGGGAACAGGGCTAAGTGGGGGACAGGGCATGGTGGGGGAAGCGGAGAAGAAGGAGGAAAAAAAGGGGAAGTGGGAGCGGCGGAGGAGAGGGAAAGGAGGAGAAGAAGAGGGAATGGGAAAGAGGGGGTGCGGCGGTGGAAATGAGGAGATGAAGGGGAAACCCTAAAAAGGGTTTCCCTTATTTGGACGAAAAAAATGGATCGGACCCGGTCCATTTGTGGACCGGGTCAAATTTTAGACTGGGTATTAAAAAGATGGACTAGTGAATTTAAACGTGGACTGGTCTAAAATTGAAATAAAAAATATGGTCTAGTCCAAAAAATATTAGGAGTTAATTGGACTTTGATTTGGGGTCCGGTAAGTCAAAATACGGACCGAGTGCAAGAAATAGTTTGGCTTCTAAATTTGCATAAGAGGCCCATTTTGATTAACGATGTACTAAGGGTGCCAGAATATCACCTAATACGGAAATATGTAATTATAAAAGATCCGGATAATAAAATTATATGATGTTGCAATGACCGTGCAATAATATTTAATAACAAGCGCTATCATTAATATGTGCGAAATAAATGCGATGTGTATGCGCCAGTTGGCAGAACGTTGAGAAATGCAAGTTTCAATAATACTAGATAATAGCAGCAAATAAATAGCGGTAGTAATACTGCTAATAATGATAACAATAATGATAATGGTGATAATGATAATGCTGATGATAATGGTGATAAAAATAATAATAGATATAATAATAATAGTAGATAACAAATATTGATAATTAATAACAAATAACATTAATAATAAATATGGTAGTAATTAATAATAAAAAAAATGACAATTATTGATAATAACAAAAAATGATAATAAATTAATAATAATAACAGTAATAGTGGTAATAATAAAATAATAATGATAATAATAATAAGAAATAATAATGATGATAATAATAATAATAAATAACAATTATTGATAAAACAATGATAATAATTAATAATAATAAATAACAATTATTGATAAAACAATGATAATAATTAATAATAAAATAACGATGATAATGATGATTAGTAATTAATAATAATAATAACAATAATAATAATAATGGAAATAACAAGAATAATAATAATTAATGACAATTAGTAATAAAATGATAATTTAAGAATAATAATAACAATAATAATAATAATAATAATAATAATAGTAATAATAATAATAATAATAATAATTGTAATAATAATAATAACTGCAGCGGAATAATAAAACGTGGGTGTTAATAAAAGACTAATAATTATAGTAAAATTTAAATGCCTATTTTAATTTCTCAAAACACTAGAAGTATTAATAGGTATTTCGGGGGAGAAGCGGGACAAAATTGGGTGTCAACAGTGTTCTCCTCTAACACCAAAACCCTATCTCACCTCTCTTGGTTTCCTTTGAAGAAGATGAGCTTTACTTGAGTTTCATACACTTTGATTCATGAATTATGTGTTATTGATCTTAGTTTCCCTTGGATTCTCTTATAGTGGAAGAGTAGAGAGTCTTATAGATGGTTCTTGAAGAGTGGAGAGTGAATGAAATGAAATATGAAATGAAAGAGTCCCTTATATTAAAATACCAAAAGCTGGCCGACCATCTTATACGGACCAACATACGGTCCGTATAATATTTACTGACCGTATGTTGGGACCGTATATTTGGTCCAGTGAACCTTGGTGTTCTGGGCTGGATCTACGGACTGGACATACGGTCCGTATATATTATACGGCCAGTATGTCTGGCCGTATGTTGTCCAGTTCTCCGAAACTTGTTTTCGTCGACTCGTTTGATCTCCGATCCTTATGGAACCTTCTTAACACTTGTTTAACACTTCAATACCCATCTAAAGGATGTTATTGCTTATTCCTGAGACCTTATTATGCCATCACCAAATCGTTGCTTGTTATTCTTATCTGATACACCACGTATGATTCATTTTCCTTAGCAACTTTCTTTCCTTGCATTGTATGCCTTTAGAATCTCGTCGAGGGTCATCTAATACTCTTTATTGCTCGTCAAAACATCTCCTACGCTACGCTCTTGGTTAGCTTATTCGTTGTACATATACGGGGGAGTTTTCCAAGGTGTAACAATGGAAAAGGAGAAACACAATTGTATATGGAGGGATAATGTCAAGAAGTAGGGTGATATATGAGATAATTATGTGTAACGATTCGTTCCGTCGTTATGGTGAATTTCGAGATATTCATGACACCGGCTCCTGAAAACCTGCTTGAGCCTTCCCATGAAACTTGGAAACTATTAACTTGATCGGGAAATCATATGAATAGAGCATGAAGAATTAGATCGGGGCCAGCGAGCCCAGCGTTGGCCGCTTCAGCACAATCCAGGTTGCCCCAGCGGTGCCGCAATAATGGCTTGTCTACCGCAAAAGCGGCATTGCAGAAAATCCTTATTGACCGCCCCAGCGGTGCCTACGCCCCATTCTTCATACTTGTCAGTAATTTGACTCAGAATATAGTTTAGCCCTAGTTTCATGGTATGGTATAGAACTGTTATCTTCTAGGGTTGCAGTTACAGAATTCGTTCATGGTTGTCACTTTGAACATCATGAACTCAACACGTAATCTTTATAGACTTATGCATTGTTATCACATGAGTCTCAGTCAGTGTATAACCAGTTATTTGCATGAGTCCCATAATCAGAAACAGTTATCATGCTATCAGCTATAGCAGTCTCAGTCTTGTAAATTGTTAATATTGAACACCTGTATCTGTATTTTTGGGCCCTATGCCACAGTTTATGCATACGTATTGCTTGGGCTTGAGGCCACAGTTTTTGTGCACATTATTTGGGCCCCACTATATAAAGGGCAAAACCCCATTTTGTTTTCTTCACAAAAATTTCCCAAATGCTTTAGAAAGCTCATCAAACATACGAGAGCCTATATATCATATAAAAGTGAGGATTTTGTGTAATTTCAAGTTATGGAGTATTAATCGAGGTCCGGACAACGTGTAGTCGCAATTATAGTTTCGTTTTGTATTGGAGTTGGGTTGGAAGCAAAGTAAATCTTGAAGATCTTCCTATTCTAGCAAGGATAAGGTATGAATTTCTCTTTCTTAATATTGATTTAGGAATATTTACGAGAATAAGGGTTATGGATTGTTGTGTTGGAGTTGTTGAGCATGGATTGAGAATTGAAGATAGTTTGGATGTGTACATGTATATCTTACGGAATCTTGATAATATTGTGTTGATGTTGTTGGTATTGTTTGGGAGTTGTTTTGGTATTTGGAGGAAGTAGATAATATAGGGGAGATGCTACCCAAATTTTCGTAACCCAAACTAGCATTTGATAACTAGTACGAGTAAATTAATGGGAAGCATGATGAAGGTATGATTAAAAATGTATTTCTCGCCATATAGGTTCAAGTGAGGGGCGATCCTCGGAATAAAGGATCCCTTAAGTGGTGCCTTGGCGAAGAAGGTATGTAAGGTGTTCGTTTCTCTCTCTTTCCTTGGCACGAATCCAACTAGAGTATGAATATGAGTGTTCCATAATAAAATCACTCCATTCCTTTGTCATGTAGCTCAACTCTTAATGTCTTAGTTATTTGATTGATTCTTGGTATATTATTATGTTCATCATCGTTAAGTTATTTCTTTGGATTCGACACGAATTCCATAATATAAATCGGAGGTTACCGACCTTACGCCACTCCGATAAAGTTGTAGCTTTCATATGAGCTCTCATGCACGCTATTCACATTATGTATATGTATATATCATATTTATGGATCGGTTTGTACGTTCCTCGGCACTAATAGGTAATATTAATGGATCGGGGCATACGTTCCTCGGCACCAACATATTATATTTATGTATCGGGCCGTATGTTCCTCGGCACTAACATATATGAATCGGGCTGCACGTTCCGCAGCACTAACACTTATATGATATACATATACACATATGTGCTTACTTATATATGATTTTTAAGATTCATGCATTGCCTATGGTATGTTCTCAGCTGAAGGGTTACTCTTACTCTATTTATATTTCCGTCCTACTTATGTTATTGCTTCCAGCCTTACATACTCATTACTTTTATCTGTACTGACGTCCCATTGCACGGGACACTGCAATTCGTGCTGCAGGCTCTGACAAGGTTATTGAGGAGCGACCGAAGTAGGATTTTCCAACTCAACGGTGTCAGCAAGTGCCACTACTCCGGACTTGCTATCTTTTGGTACTCTTCAGCTAGTGTAATATATGTTCATATGTACACTCTTAGAGGCTCATATACATAGTGGGGTATGTAAGCATGGTATATGGTCAAGTTGGCATTGTTTCGGCCTATGATACTTTACTTTTAACCTTGACGGTTTTATAATATACATTATGTGATAGCGAACTTGTCGGTCTGCAGATGTACATATATGTTGAATGATCGGATATTTCTATGTTGGGCCTTTTCTGCGTGTAGGTGTTCTTTGAGTTATGGTATGTGATGTTCAAAGTAACTTTTAAGTCAGGTGGTTTTCAGCCTACGGGTCGGTGCTCGTCATACTCCTCGTTGGGGGTGTGACATATGTTGAGAAGTCTGTGTAGATGAATGGTTAACTTATAATCCATTGGAGAGTAGTCGTGGCCTAAGGTATATTGACCCTGTGATGTACTGTATATGGATATGTGATTTGCTTTAGTTATTATCATTATTATTCATGAATTCTTTGACAGTACATATTACTAACCATTGTCAGCCTATGATACTTATATCAGTACGCGTGTTTGTACTGATATTGCACTTGCTACACTCTTTTGGGGTGTAGATTATTTTAGGTATTTGATTGATATGATGCGGAATGTGCGGTGCCTATTTGGAAGGCCTCCTCCCACTTCATCCGGGACGGGGGTTGAGTCTTAGAGTGTAGTGGAAATTATGAGATTATTAATCACTCTTGTACTAGTCTAGACCAGGTCATGGGAAGTTGTATCGAGTTTGTAAATTGGTGTTGTTGTAAACGTATAAACCTTGTGTTGATTGAATACTTATAAATGAAATTCCACTGTATTTCTTAATTACCAAATGCTTTAAATGGAATATTGTGTGATTGAAACATTATATAAATGAGATGGTTCACCTACCAAGGTGGGAAGGTAGTGTCATGACCCAGCTGGGCGCCGCGACGGGTACCGGGGCTAACCACCGAGCACCGCTCGTGCTATCATTTCCTTAACCCATTTAACAATCATTCATCGATTCCTTGTTAACTTTAAGAAGGATCTGGCTTTCATTACAAAATATAATGCTCTAACACAGGAACATATTTCAATATACTCATACACATACATACTATCCACGTCATGGAACCACATCCCACATCGAGTATCTACGAGCCTCTATTGGATGACGTATACCAATATCCACAAAAGGATCAACCGAATAGCACCTCCGGAATAGTAGAGTGCTCCTGTAAATCTGTAGATGGCTCCTACGGATCTGCAGCGTCTCCCTGTCTACCTGTGGGTATGAGCACAACATCCAAAAAGAAAAGGATGTCAGTACGAACATTTTACTGAGTATGTAAGCCATACATCAAGAAATAAAGGAGAGAATAAGAAGATAAAGTAAGTGCAAGAAGATAACCAGTAACTGCTTGCCTCTTAAGGCGGATCCATGCATGCATACTCATAAAACATCATATCATATATTGCTGCGGAACATGCAGCCCGATCCATATATCATCATATATCAATATAATGCCGTGGAACGTACGGCCCGATCCATCACCCATAAATCCCGCGTCCGGGATGAGATCATAATATGCCAGCTGACAAGGTGGCTATGCGTCTACAGGGCCTCACCTTTCCCCATATCCCCTGAATACATATACATATCATGTACTTATATAATATACATAGCATGCATGAGAGCCCAAGAAAAATCTATGGCTCTATCGGAGTGTCGTAAGGTCGGTAGCCTCCGACTATATTATAGATTAATCATGATCGTCATGTCTCACCTTGAAGGAATAATTATTATAAGGTGGGACTATCAATGAAGAATACATATATGAATAATAACATCAAGAGGAAACATAAAATAAGGTCATAATCATATAAGAAGTCAATCCATATATTTGGAATCTTAGAGAAAATGTAGTCATCATTCATGAATAAAATCGAGAAGTCAATAGATGGATCAACATTCTCATGTCGTCTTTGAAATCGTAACATTGGAACCTTTAAACATAAAATCGTTCTCATCATAACATGCTCATCATACTATGCTCATCATAGTATATACATGAAGACTCTAGAACAACTAAACTTTATCGAGGTGACGGAAGGTCGTGAACCCTCGATTCCATTATGAACATTTATACCCATTCTGCCTCACCTCGAAGGGATTTATGTATGAGGTGAGTATAAGCAAGGAATGACATCATATCACTACTAAACTCAGAACATTTCTCTTATCTCATATAATTACTCATGATCTTGGACTCTTAGCCTGTAGGAATGTAGGAGAACCATGTCCTAGGATTCATGCCATGGAAGAAAAGGACTAGCCTCACATACCTTGGGCGTTTACCATTCTTATCGCTTGCTCGCTTCCCTTATGATGCACTCGTATATACCTTCAAGAGAGTTCATGCCGTCGTTAGTTAAGCAATTATAAAAACGGGCTTCTACTTCTAGGAAAAATTGGGCAGCATTTCCTTTGTTTCTACTACGTTTCCCATATTCTACTTCAGCTCCCAAACATTCACAACAATAATCGCAATATAGAAACCAACAATCATTGTTTATATACATTTAGCAAAATCCACCAATTTCTCCACATTTAGTGGTTTTAGCCTATCATCACATCTCCTCATACATCACACTTATCCCATGGTCTAAACATTATTTATAATGTATTCATGATCACAACATATCAACATTCATGATTTCCATCCAACTACCATTCAATTGTAACACTACTCATCCTTTTAAAAACTCATTTTCCATGTTTTTCTACAATCCAAGCATCTTAGCCTTCCAATACCTTAAACAACATGGTAAAATCATGAAACATACCTTAGATGATGGTGGAACAAGCTTTGAATGGAATTCTTCCTCTTGCACCAAAGTTTCACTTCGCCTCCTTAGGGTTTTCTTGAAGAAGATGAATCCTACTTGAGTCTCATATGCTTTGCTCCATGGATTTTTATGTTGTTGATCTTCAATTCCCCTTGAGTTTTTCTTATGGATGAATGTTAGAGTATTCTCTGGAGGGTTCTTGAAGTGAAGAGTGGAAATGAAATGAAAATAAAATGGAAAGGGTCCCTTATATTTAAAATTGAAATCTGGTCAAGGGACTTTATACGGACCAACATACGGTCCGTATAATTTTTACTGACCGTATGTTGGACAATATGTTTGGTCCAGTGAGCTATATTGTGCTGGGCCAAATCCACGGTTGGACATACGGTCTGTGGATTTTATACGGCCAGTATGTCTGGCCGTATGTTGGCCCAGTTTTTCGAGACTTGTTCTCGTCGACTCATTTGATCTCCGATCCTTATGGAACCTTCTTAGTACTTTCTTAACACCTCAATACCAATCTTAGGGACGTTATAACATGTCTCTAACCATCATTATCCCATCACAGAATCGTTACCCATTATTTTCATCTGATACACAACATATGGTTTGCTTTTCCTTATTAACTTTCGTTCCTCATCTCGGATGTCTTGAGAATCTTAATTAGGGCCATTTATATCATTCCTTGCTCGTCAAAACATCGCATATGTTATGTCCTTCGCTCACCCTTTCAATGTACATGTACGGAGGATTTCCTAGGTGTAACAGGTAGGTGCCCGCACGAGCCTAAATTGGGTCGTGACAAGTTGGTATCAAAGCCTAGGTTACCGGCCTACTAGGTACAAGAGCAGTGTCTAGTAGAGTCTCGTGCAATGGTACCTAGACGTCCGTACTCGTCCATGGGAGGCTATAGGGCATCTAGGAAAATTTCCCTTCTTTTTTTCAATTCGTGCTACTCCGGTCAAATTGGTATCTCGGTGAGCCTAATTGGTATCTAGACGATTCCAATTGGTATCTACTTGTGAAAAACAAGTCGTGTTTGAAATCAGGTCTGATATGTGTTGAGTTGGTTGAGTTAAAATTTTAGTTGCGAAACGATTCGAGGTAGTATAGTATTGCTGCTAGGTATGACACCCCAGTGGTCAGCATACCGTTGTAGCGTTGCCGCTGCAGCGGGTAGTCCACTACTGAGGCGGCTCTTTCCATTTCCTCCTCGACCGCTTCTGCGGCCCAACCACCGTCGAAGCGGGACCGCTGTAGCTGTCTGAGAGACCATCGAAGGGGTACTACTAGATTCAGAGCCTGAACTCTTCCCTTGTTTTCGGCCTGCTTCCCCTTCTTCAGTCAATTAACAGACTAGATAAATAGCAGCAGCAATTAAAAACAGCAATTAGGTCACAACAGGCCTGACAAGGGCAAGAATCATTCAAGTCACTACCAAAAGACGATTACCATTACTGAAACAAAGAAGCTAAGTAGTTCAGCATTCAAAACAATTATCCAAATATGAGCCATGAACTAGGCTAACCAAAAACCGAAAAACAACATAATCCGAACAGGAAAAACAAAACAAACCAAAGAAAAAGAAAGATTGTCTGAAACTGCAGAACCCGACATGGGCAACCATAACATCATCAAAAGGGAAAAGGAGGGGGGGGAGAAGGATCTCTAATCCTCCATCTTACTCATGGCGTCATCATCATCAAATTGATTGTCTTGCACAAACTCAGCTCAGGCATTTGTGTTAGCATATGATTGTCTTGCACAAATTGAGGGTATCTTTCTATCATTTCCATTCCCAATAGCACTTTGTTATTAATCCCTAAGTTATGGGAATTAGATCTTGTTTATATGAGATTTAGAACATACTCTCAAAAGCCACAAACAAACTTCAAGCCAAGGAAGAAGAAGAAAGAGGACACAAACACCTATTCCTATCTTCGACATTTCAGAGAAAAGAAACTAAATCTAGGGGGTTGAAAAACTTCCATTAGGGTCTAGCTTGGACTCTCTGGGTAAACACACCAATTGTGTATATGCAACACAGTTCACATCAAATATACTTCATACAAATCCAACACTGTCTACACATGATTTTTACACTATAACCAACAAATTTCACATAGCAAAGATATGGTTTATTAGCAAATAAAGGGACAAACACATCTACGCAATGATTTGACTAGTCCACCTGTTAGATGGGATCTACAATATACATACCGTATATAAAATAGGACAAATGCCATATTGGATTAGGTTTAATTTAATTAATCGACCATTAACAACTGTGAACGACAAATGATTATACATGCTTAATTGATCATTAACAAAAATCAACTGGGAACGAAACCTAAATAATTCCATACCATCTATTAGATCGAATTATCAGCATGCAAATAAACACTATCTAAACTAAGCCGCACATGCTGGACTAAATAAACAACAACGACATCTGACAATATCTAAAAAAAACTAAGATAAAACATGATAATGATTTATCTAACTACAATAGCTAAGCTAGACATCAAACCAAACCAAAAAAAAACATAAACATATAAACTTGAAAGAAAGGAATGGGATTTACCTTCTTCGGGTGCACCGAAATGAAGCGAGGGTTTCGATATCTACCTCGAAGCTACCAAATCCGAGCTCGCGAGGCTCAAATTCCCAACACCAACAGAATCAGATAAAAAGAATGTTTGACGTATCTTTTGACTCGATTATTACAACGAACTACAAATTGATATTTGGGAAATTATGTGCGTCTGAAGGCTGGTATTTTCAGAAGGGTTTCAAGATCTGGTTTTTTTGCAAGGCAATTTTTTGGGGTTTTCCAAAACCTCTTCGAAAAGATTTCGTTCTTTTTTTTTCGATCTGATTTTTTTTTCGGGCCTTCCTTTTTCGATTCCCCCCTTTTCGACGATTCCTGTGTCCCTCTTTATAGAGGTTTTGCTCTCTTTTTTTTTGTTGAAGAAAAAGGGAGGAGCGGGAGAGAGAAGAGCGGGGAACAGGGCTAAGTGGGGGACAGGGCATGGTGGGGGAAGCGGAGAAGAAGGAGGAAAAAAAGGGGAAGTGGGAGCGGCGGAGGAGAGGGAAAGGAGGAGAAGAAGAGGGAATGGGAAAGAGGGGGTGCGGCGGTGGAAATGAGGAGATGAAGGGGAAACCCTAAAAAGGGTTTCCCTTATTTGGACGAAAAAAATGGATCGGACCCGGTCCATTTGTGGACCGGGTCAAATTTTAGACTGGGTATTAAAAAGATGGACTAGTGAATTTAAACGTGGACTGGTCTAAAATTGAGATAAAAAATATGGTCTAGTCCAAAAAATATTAGGAGTTAATTGGACTTTGATTTGGGGTCCGGTAAGTCAAAATACGGACCGAGTGCAAGAAATAGTTTGGCTTCTAAATTTGCATAAGAGGCCCATTTTGATTAACGATGTACTAAGGGTGCCAGAATATCACCTAATACGGAAATATGTAATTATAAAAGATCCGGATAATAAAATTATATGATGTTGCAATGACCGTGCAATAATATTTAATAACAAGCGCTATCATTAATATGTGCGAAATAAATGCGATGTGTATGCGCCAGTTGGCAGAACGTTGAGAAATGCAAGTTTCAATAATACTAGATAATAGCAGCAAATAAATAGCGGTAGTAATACTGCTAATAATGATAACAATAATGATAATGGTAATAATGATAATGCTGATGATAATGGTGATAAAAATAATAATAGATATAATAATAATAGTAGATAACAAATATTGATAATTAATAACAAATAACATTAATAATAAATATGGTAGTAATTAATAATAAAAAAAATGACAATTATTGATAATAACAAAAAATGATAATAAATTAATAATAATAACAGTAATAGTGGTAATAATAAAATAATAATGATAATAATAATAAGAAATAATAATGATGATAATAATAATAATAAATAACAATTATTGATAAAACAATGATAATAATTAATAATAATAAATAACAATTATTGATAAAACAATGATAATAATTAATAATAAAATAACGATGATAATGATGATTAGTAATTAATAATAATAATAACAATAATAATAATAATGGAAATAACAAGAATAATAATAATTAATGACAATTAGTAATAAAATGATAATTTAAGAATAATAATAACAATAATAATAGTAATAATAATAATAATAATAATAATAATAATAATTATAATAATAATAATAACTGCAGCGGAATAATAAAACGTGGGTGTTAATAAAAGACTAATAATTATAGTAAAATTTAAATGCCTATTTTAATTTCTCAAAACACTAGAAGTATTAATAGGTATTTCGGGGGAGAAGATGGGACAAAATTGGGTGTCAACAACTTGTCCCTCTTTGCCTGACAATGATGAAAGAATTTTTGTGCAAAGACGTTGACTTAGTAGCCTATTTTGTCCCAGCTAAAGGATTGTGGAGGACTAAGGGTAAAGAAAATTACGGCCGAACTCTGGTTTCTGAATCGCCTACATATCTCGGGTTGCACGAGAATCAGGCCGTGTGTAGTTCTGGGAAGACTACGACACCTATGACTGGCAACTCATGATTTGATGCGAATCTTCGCAAAAAATATTGTCCCAGTGTCGAATTATGATGACACTGGGTATTGTGATAGAACCCTAAAAATTGATTGTGCTGGAATGTGAACGGGAAATTTGAATTTGGAGCCGAGTGTTCGAGGTAGATCTTTGACCCTTGTCGAGAAGTTTGCTTGTCCTTCCCGACGTATTGCCCCAGTTCGCTGCCGAAGAAATAGTTCCACGTTGCGCTAAAGCTCCTGCGAAACTAAAAACTAGATGAAAATAGTCAGTAAGAATAAATATTGAAATATAGCGACGCAAATGCGGTGCAATGTCCTTATGCTTTAATTTGAAAGGGCGGTGCATGGCCCATATAATGTATGAAAGGCGGTGCTAAGGGCGGTGCGCAGCCCATGCAGAAATTTACAAAGGGCGGTGCATGGCCCATGTAATAGATGAAAGCGATGCAAAGGGCGGTGCGCAGCCCATGCTGAAATTTAAAAGGGCGGTGCATGGCCCATGTAATGTATGAAAGGCGGTGCTCAGCCTTATGCAGAAATTTACAAAGGGCGGTGCATGGCCCATGTAATATATGAAAGGCGGTGCATGGCCTTATGTAGAAATTTAAAAGGGCGGTGCATGGCCCAGGCAATATAAAAGCGATGCGAAGAGCGGTGCGCGGCCCATGCTGAAATTTAAAAGGGCGGTGCATGGCCCATGTAATGTATGAAAGGCGGTGCTCAGCCTTATGCAGAAATTTACAAAGGGCGGTGCATGGCCCATGTAATATATGAAAGGCGGTGCATAGCCTTATGTAGAAATTTAAAAGGGCGGTGCATGGCCCAGGCAATATAAAAGCGATGCGAAGAGCGGTGCGCGGCTCATGCATCATATGAAAGGCAGTGCATGGCCTCATGCTGAAATTTAAAAAGGGCGGTGCATGGCCCAGGCAATATAAAAGCGATGCGAAGAGCGGTGCGCGGCTCATGCATCATATGAAAGGCGGTGCATGGCCTTATGCTGAAATTTAAAAGGGCGGTGCATGGCCCAGGCAATACATGAGAGCGATGCGAAGGGCGGTGCGCAGCCCGTGCATCACATGAAAGGCGGTGCATGGCCTTATGCAGAAATATAAAAGGGCGGTGCATGGCCCAGGCAATATATGAAAGCGATGCGAAGGGCGGTGCGCAGCCCATGCATCATATGAAAGGCGGTGCATGGCCTTATGCAGAAATTTAAAAGGGCGGTGCATGGCCCAGTAAATATATGAAAGTGTTGCAAAGGGCGGCGCGCAGCCCATGCATCATATGAAAGGCGGTGCATGGCCTTATGCAGAAATTTAAAAGGGCGGTGCATGGCCCAAGCAATATATGAAAGCGATGCGAAGAGCGGTGCGCGGCTCATGCATCATATGAAAGGCGGTGCATGGCCTTATGCTGAAATTTAAAAGGGCGGTGCATGGCCCAGGCAATATAAAAGCGATGCGAAGAGCGGTGCGCGGCTCATGCATCATATGAAAGGCGGTGCATGGCCTTATGCAGAAATTTAAAAGGGCGGTGCATGGCCCAGTAAATATATGAAAGGCGGTGCATGGCCTTATGCAGAAATTTAAAAGGGCGGTGCATGGCCCAGGCAATATATGAAAGCGATGCGAAGGGCGGTGCGCAGCCCATGCATCATATGAAAGGCGGTGCATGGCCTTATGCAGAAATTTAAAAGGGCGGTGCATGGCCCAAGCAATATATGAAAGCGATGCGAAGAGCGGTGCGCGGCTCATGCATCATATGAAAGGCGGTGCATGGCCTTATGCTGAAATTTAAAAGGGCGGTGCATGGCCCAGGCAATATAAAAGCGATGCGAAGAGCGGTGCGCGGCTCATGCATCATATGAAAGGCGGTGCATGGCCTTATGCAGAAATTTAAAAGGGCGGTGCATGGCCCAGTAAATATATGAAAGGCGGTGCATGGCCTTATGCAGAAATTTAAAAGGGCGGTGCATGGCCCAGGCAATATATGAAAGCGATGCGAAGGGCGGTGCGCAGCCCATGCATCATATGAAAGGCGGTGCATGGCCTTATGCAGAAATTTAAAAGGGCGGTGCATGGCCCAAGCAATATATGAAAGCGATGCGAAGAGCGGTGCGCGGCTCATGCATCATATGAAAGGCGGTGCATGGCCTTATGCAGAAATTTAAAAGGGCGGTGCATGGCCCAGTAAATATATGAAAGGCGGTGCATGGCCTTATGTAGAAATTTAAAAGGGCGGTGCATGGCCCAGGCAATATATGAAAGCGATGCGAAGGGCGGTGCGCAGCCCATGCATCATATGAAAGGCGGTGCATGGCCTTATGTAGAAATTTAAAAGGGCGGTGCATGGCCCAAGCAATATATGAAAGCGATGCGAAGAGCGGTGCGCGGCTCATGCATCATATGAAAGGCGGTGCATGGCCTTATGCTGAAATTTAAAAGGGCGGTGCATGGCCCAGGCAATATAAAAGCGATGCGAAGAGCGGTGCGCGGCTCATGCATCATATGAAAGGCGGTGCATGGCCTTATGCAGAAATTTAAAAGGGCGGTGTATGGCCCAGTAAATATATGAAAGCGATGCAAAGGGCGGTGCGCAGCCCATGCATCATATGAAAACGGTGAGTAATGCAGGTACAGTGCAATGCGGTCGCGAGCATATGCAGGGGCATTTGAAAGTAAATAAAGCAATGTATTCGAAAGCAATAGAAAATATTTGTGCGTTGATATATATTTGAAAAAAAATAATTTGCAAGATTAGCTTATTGTGATTGTCAAAAGTTATTGATACTTGAAGGCATAATTGATAGAAGAATGCTCAAACCATTTGACGCGCCATCCTTACAAGGCTGTACATGTTTTAGCTTCTGCAACTTGAAAACCTGCATCCAAAGAAAATTTTGTAAGTTTGGGGAGGGGGTTGATTCGCGTTGACTTGGGGATCTGGCTCTTGCGCTTCGTGCCTCCAGCTTCGTATGAACTTGTAACCTCCGCTCATTTTAAGTCTTGGCCGACTAGTAAACAGTCTGATTAGAATCACATTATTTCGAGAAAATAGACATAGTAAACTATATGTATGGTGATAAATAATTTTGCTGAACTTGGAACTGTGACACATTGTGAAACAAAGCGAATGCCCCTTTTCCGAAGTTTCTTCTGCCCGACGACTCTGTCGAACAATATTCTCCCGAGTCTGTCGATGTTGTCTTACGGTGATCCCTTTTTAAAAAAAAATTGTCCTAGTTTCTGATGCAAGGGATGTTGATCTTTTCAAAATGGCGAGACCGAGCCTACACAGGCTGCCTATGTATCCCACCAGAGGAATCAGGTCGAGCGTAGTTCAAATTACAAGCGGAAATGCAATTGGGGAGAATAAAATGATGTGACCGAGGCCTATGCGGGCCGCCTACGTATCCCCCATGGGAATCAGGTCAGGCGTAGTTCATAATTACAAGCAGAAATAAAATTGGAATTTTGAAGTGATGTGACCGAGGCCTATGCGGGCCGCCTACGTATCCCCCATGGGAATCAGGTCAGGCGTAGTTCATAATACAAAAAGGATATTGAGGTTTTGTGAGAATGTGACCGAGGCCTATGCGGGCCGCCTACGTATCCCCCATGAGAATCAGGTCAGGCGTAGTTCATAATTACAAGAAAGAAAAAAAAAAAAAAAAAAAATTCGAGAGAAATTCTATCTTAAAGACCTAACCCGATATAGGTTTGTCATGCGTCCCGCTAAGGGAGAGTAGTGCTATTACATGGAAAAGTGTTGAAGAATATTTCATGCAAATAAAAGAAGGTTTCTAAATATAATATCTCTTGACGGCATCTGCGTTGATAGCTTTCGGCCAAATTTCGCCATCCATTTCTGCTAGGATTAATGCTCCTCCAGTCAATACCCGATGAACCATATAAGGTCCCTGCCAGTTAGGTGCAAATTTTCCTTTGGCTTCATCTTGACATGGGAATATGCGTTTCAGTACCAATTGCCCTGTTTTGAATTGCCTCGGTCTTACCTTCTTGTTGAAAGCTTTGGCCATTCTATTCTGATAAAGCTGTCCATGACAAACGGCATTCAATCTCTTTCCGTCAATGAGCATCAATTGTTCGTATCGATTCTGCATCCACTTAGCGTCACTTAACTCAGCTTCTTGGATGATTCTCAAAGATGGTATTTCTACCTCAGCAGGTAACACCGCCTCTGTCCCATAGACCAAAAGATAAGGTGCTGCCCCCGTTGAAGTTCTCACAGTAGTGCGATAACCGAGGAGAGCTAACGGCAGTTTTTCGTGCCAATTCCTGTAATTATCGATCATCTTCCTCAGTATTCTTTTGATGTTTTTGTTCGCTGCTTCGACTGCCCCATTCATCTGAGGGCGATAAGGAGTGGAATTGCGATGAGTAATCTTAAATGTCTCGCAAATCTCCCGCATTAGATCACTGTTAAGATTAGCTCCATTATCTGTTATAATTGACTCTGGGATTCCGAATCGGCAAATAATGTTGCTCCGAACGAAATCTGCTACCACTTTCTTTGTTACCGACTTGTGCGAAGATGCTTCCACCCACTTTGTGAAATAATCCATGGCTACCAAAATGAACCTGTGTCCATTCGACGCGGCTGGCTCGATAGGACCAATGACATCCATACCCTAAGCTGCGAAAGGCCACGGAGAACTTGTCACATTTAATTCATTTGGCGGAACCCGAATCAAATCACCATGAATCTGACATCGATGACATTTCTGCACGAAACGGATACAATCTGATTCCATAGTCATCTAGAAATAGCCTGCGCGAAGGATTTTCTTGGCCAGATTAAAGCCATTCATATGAGGCCCACATGTACCGCCATGCACTTCTTCAATCAACCGAGCCACTTCTTTAGCATCAACACATCTTAATAATCCTAAATCTGGAGTCCTCCTATACAGGATTTCTCCACTTAGGAAGAAATGGTTTGCTAATCTCCGAAGCGTTTTCTTCTGAACACTGGTTATGCCTTCCGGATAGTCTCCTGTCTTAAGATATTTGTTAATGTCATAGTACCAAGGTTCTCCATCAGGCTCTTCGTCCACATAGAAGCAATATGCCTGTTGATCGTGCACATTTATCTTGATAGGATCTATGCGATTCTTGTCCGGGTGCTGAATCATAGAGGACAGAGTGGCCAAAGCATCAGCGAACTCGTTCTGTGTCCTTGGAACGTGTTTGAATTCCACCCTGATGAATCTCTTACATAAATCTTTCACGCAATGCAAGTATGGCAGTATTTTCCCGTTCTTAGTGGTCCATTCGCCTCGCACTTGATGAACCAGTAAGTCTGAATCGCCTATAACCAAAAGTTCCTGTATATGCATATCAGCGGCCATTCTGAGGCCAAGAATACAAGCCTCATATTCTGCCATATTATTGGTACACGGGAACTTGATTTTGGCTGAAATGGGATAGTGCTGTCCTGACTCTGAAATCAAAACTGCTCCAATGCCGACCCCTTTAGCATTTGCCGCCCCATCGAAAAACAGTCTCCACCCTGGGTACTCTTCTGCGATATCTTCCCCGATGAACAACACTTCTTCATCCGGGAAATAGGTTTTAAGGGGTATGTATTCCTCGCCCACAGGATTTTCTGCAAGATGATCAGCTATCGCCTGCCCTTTGACAGCCTTTTGAGTAACATACACAATATCAAACTCGCTCAACAACATTTGCCACTTAGCTAGCTTCCCCGTAGGCATAGGCTTCTGGAAGATGTACTTGAGTGGGTCCATCCTTGAGATGAGGTAAGTAGTATATGCAGACAAATAATGTCTCAACTTCTGTGCAACCCAAGTCAAAGCACAACAGGTGCGTTCCAATAACGTATACCGTGCCTCGTAAGGTGTGAACTTTTTGCTCAAGTAATATATTGCTCGCTCTTTCCTTCCTGTTTTGTCATGTTGACCTAATACACATCCAAACGCGTTCTCCGATACGGACAAATACAATAGCAAAGGTCTTCCAGCTTCTGGAGGCACCAAAACAGGCGGGCTAGACAAATATTCTTTGATTTTGTCAAAGGCTCTTTGGCAATCTTCAGTCCATTTGGTAGGAGCGTCCTTCCTCAATAACTTAATTATTGGTTCGCATATCACCATTGATTGCGCTATAAATCAATTGATGTAGTTGAGACGCCCGAGGAAACTCATCACATCTTTCCGACTCTTTGGGGCAGGCAACTCCTGAATGGCCTTTATCTTCGAGGGGTCTAACTCTATGCCCCTTCTGCTCACAATAAAACCCAACAACTTCCCTGCAGGAACACCGAATGCATATTTTGCGGGGTTCAACTTCAGATTGTATCGCCTCAACCTGTCGAAGAACTTTCTCAAATCCGTCAGATGGTCTGAGCTCTTTCGCGACTTGATGATGATATCATCCACATAGACTTCAATCTCTTTATGGATCATATCATGGAAGATGGTGGTCATGGCTCTCATGTACGTGGCCCCTGCGTTTTTGAGCCCGAAAGGCATCACCCGATAATAATACACCCCCCAAGGTGTGATGAATGCTGTTTTCTCTGCATCTTCCTCGTCCATCAGGATTTGGTGATATCCCGCGTAGCAGTCAACAAAAGACTGCAACTCATGCTTTGCACAATTATCAATGAGCATATGGATATTTGGAAGGGTAAAGTCATCTTTCGGACTGGCTCTGTTGAGATCCCGATAATCTACGCATACCCTAACCTTGCCATCCTTCTTTGGCACGGGAACGATATTGGCTAGCCAAGTGGGGTACATCGTAGTTCGAATGACCTTGGCATCAAACTGCTTGGAGATCTCTTCCTTGATTTTTAAGCTCAAGTCTGATTTAATGTTTCTTTTCTTTTGCTTTATCGGAGGACAGGATGGATCAAGAGACAACTTATGCGAAACAATGTCAGTGCTCAATCCGGGCATATCATCGTAAGACCAAGCGAACACATCTATATATTCCTTCAGGAGTTTGATCAATTCTTCTCTCTGCGACGGGGTCAAATGGACACTGATTCTCACTTCCATAATGATTTTTGAATTACTCAAATTTATAATTTCCGTTTCATCCAAATTTGGTTTCGGCTTATTTTCAAAATACTCAAAATCCTTAGTTAATCCCTCGGGTTGCATATCCCCTTCATATTCTTCAGAATCTTGCTCGGCATTTCCTATGGGCTTGCTTGTTTCATTATGTGTCACATTCACAGTATTGGCAGATTTGTTAATTTGATTGCTGAAAAATAAAAGAAAATTAATTAAGCAAAGATGAAAAAAAATATAAATAAAAGCATGGCTTGAAAATTGCATTTGAACTTCAAAGTTTAGAGGCAAAAATAACAAAAGCATAGACACGATTCAGGCCTCAATTTCAAATCGTGTCTGTTTCATCAAATGCTGAATACAATTAGTCTACCAAGACTCCCGGAGAAACGGGGGCGGGTTACAAATCCAATTGTTCAAACGACATCCTGGCTCTGCATCCCGGATAGTCGGGTCTTCAGAATACCCATCCGAAACCATACTGCATTCAGTTTCTTCTTCGGTGATGAATAAGTGTTTAAAACTTTCCAGGAGTTTGTCTTCAAGCGTTTCCTCTGGTGCTTGGGCAGCGGAAGCCTTAAGAAATGACTGATTCAGGCAAGGAACAGGCTTTGGCAAGCGAATGTCACTTCTTCTTTTGAGACTAGCCGAAGAAATCTCTTCGGGCGTGGGCTCATATCCGAGACCGAAAGTATGCTTATGCCCGGGCAGTTGAATTGGTTCCACAATTCCATTCAAGTTCGGACCAAGGCCTTGACCGGGTCGGAAGCCATTCTTCAGCATCTCCCACGCCACCATCATAAGTACTTGTGGCAATTCCATTCTTTTCGCTTGAGCAGTGCACACATTCTCCTTAATATGAAAAACCGATCCGTCTAGCCTTTCCACACTTTGAATAGGAGGAATTGAACATTCCGGGTATAAAGAATTGTTGCCTTCTCCATGGATCACTATTTCTTGGTGATTCCACACAAACTTCAGGCTCTGATGCAAAGTGGAAGGAACCGCGCCAGCCATGTGGATCCATGGTCTCCCGATCAGCAGGTTGTAACAAGTAGATATGTCCATCACTTGGAACTTCACAATGAACTCCACAGGCCCAATCTCCAGAAACAAATCGATCTCTCCAACAACATCTCTTTGGGCTCCGTCAAATCCTTTGACACTGACTTGACTGTCACGGAGTTTCCCGACGTCTATCCCTAATGCTCGTAGAGTGGCAACAGGACATATATTCACAGCAGAGCCTCCGTCGACCAATACTTTGGAGATGAACTTATCCCTGCATTTGATGGTGATGTTCAATGCTTTGTTATGCCCCAAACCTTCAGGTGGCAACTCGTCGTTATGAAAAGAGACCCGGTGGGCCTCAAGGATCTCCCCTACCATAGCCTATAATTTCTCACTGGAAGTCTCGGCCGGAACGTAGGCTTCGTTCAGTATTTTCACTAGAGCGCTCCTATGAGCTTCAGAACTCATCAATAATGCGAATAAGGAAATCTGAGCTGGCGTTTTCTTCAATTGTTCTACAACAGAATATTCCTTCGTTGGCATTTTTCTCCAGAATTCTTCGCCTTCAGCTTCTGTAACGGCCTTCTTCGGACCATTTTCCTTGCTTGACGCCCCTCGTGCTATCTCTTCGGGGGCATAGCACCGTCCAGACCTAGTCATTCCGGTGGCAACAGCTTCCACGACTACTCTTCCCTTCCCTTTGTCTCTTTCACCAGATTGATAATCCCAGGGGACTGCTTTGGTGTTGCGAGAAGGTGTTGGGGCAACGAAAGCTGTGATCCTGGGCCTTGGGGTGAGCACTTCGAATGGGGCCCTCTTTTGAACCGTGATTATTGGAGCAACACAAGCCGACGATTCAACCTCCTCCCTTTCTTTAATTGGCACGATAGTCCCCTCCAGATTGCAATCTTCATCAAGGGTGATCATGTGCACATTTGCATCGCCATGATTCGGCAGCGGATTGTTGTTTATGTTCGGGGGAGCTTCCTTAAGCTGTATGACCCCTTCCTTGATCAACGTCTCAACTCTATCCTTGAGAGCAAAGCAGCTTCCGGTATCATGCCCTGCAATTCCTGAATGATATGCACAATGTTTAGTCCCGTCATACCATCCCGGGATGGGATCAGGAGTTCTTCCTTGAATCGGTTGGAGTATCCCTGCCATTTTCAGCCTCTCGTACAGTTGGGCTAAAGGTTCGGCTAATGGTGTGTAAGTTTTGGTTGGTCTTCTTTCGACATTTGGGCGTGGTCTAGGGGTGTTTTGTGGGTGGTTTGGTGAATGGTATTGGGGTTGCGTTGCGTAGGTTGGACGGTGTTGTGGTGGGTTTTGGTAGGAAGGTGACCGGGGTGAGTAATATGTTGGTTGAGTATGATAGACCGGAAGGGGGGTAGGTGGGGGTTGGTAATAAGGCTGAGGTATTTGGGTGTACTGGCTGTAGTGCGAGGGCTGGGGTGAAGAATATTGGCGGGTTGATTTTGGGGTGGGTCTTTGATCTTGGATGGCCATGACCGGGGATACTCCGTCTCTCTTCTTCTTAGCAGGGTCTGCCTGAATGGCCTTACTTGTGGCCTGCAAGGCCGCAAGATTTGTAACTCTTCCTGTTTTTATCCCTTCTTCTATGAAGTCCCCCATCCTGATGACTTCAGCAAACTTCTACCCAATGACACTTAACATTCTCTCATAATATGTGGGGTCCTTTAGAGATTGTACGAAAAGCATCGTCATTTCACTCTCTGCCATTGGAGGCTGGACTTTTGCCGCCTCTGCTCTCCAGCGCATAGCGTATTCCCGGAAAGTTTCTGTTGATTTTCTCTCCAGCTTCATCAAATAAAACCGGTCCGGGATAGTCTCAGTGTTGAACCTGAATCTGTCCATGAATTCCTGGGCCATATCTCCCCAACTGTGCCACCTCTGCGGGTCTTGGTATGTGTACCAATCGAGTGCCTCTCCAGTTAAGCTCCTTATAAACAGTTTCATTCTGATAGCTTGATTTTTACCCACTCCGACAAGCTTATCGCAATATGATCTCAAATGAGCCCGAGGGTTTCCCTTCCCGTCGAACATGTCAAACTTCGGCACCTTATATCCAGTAGGTAACTCAATGTCCGGGTGAATGCACAGATCTTCATATTCAAGTCCTTCACATCCCCTGTTGGTTTGGATGTTCCTGACTGCTTCCCTCAGACTGCGAAGCTCTTTTGCCACATCTTCGTCCGCTCTTGCCCTAGCTTCCCTTTCCAACTCTTCATAGGGGTCAACTTCTGGATGTTGCAAGGCCTGTGCCTGGGTAGTGAAAGGATGAGCTTCTGCCGCATACTGTGTGTTATGGCTGGCAATATGCGCCAATGGTGTATGGTGAACTGCTTGGTAGTTTTGGGTATGTGGGTTAATTTGGGTAACTGCAGGTTGAGGAATGTAAGGAGTAGCGAAAGGTTGTGAATTGGTTTGTTGGAAGTTAATTTGCTGGAGGTTGGCTTGTTGCTGGTCATTTGGTTGTGAAGTAGTTTGTTGTATGTTGGCTTGTTGCGGGATGGTTTGTTGTTGGATAGTTTGTTGCGGGATGGTTGGTTGCGGGTGGATCTGGTGTGGAATGGTTTGTTGTGGATTTGACTGTTGTGAGGCGGATTGTTGGTTAGTTTGTTGGGGGTTGGAGGTATTTGGATGGACTGTGTAAAGTGGAGGGTTTGAGGGAGAAGGTTGTGGAGCGGGTGAATCGACAGGCGAAAAGGATGGTGGAATTGTTGTGTTTGTTCTTTGCTCAGGGTGAGGGGCGTTCAAAGTGATGGACAGATTGGTGAGATTCCGCAGTCGCTCAATTTCGGTCTGCATATTGGCCATTTGCTGCAACAATTGGGCAATGAGTTCATCATTTCCCCCTCCTGAAGCCTCAGGTTCCTCTCTTGGAAGAGTGACGAGTCCCAAGCCAGTCTGTTCGGATGCCCCTGAATCATTCATATTGCCGGATGTTCGTGTTTTTGATCTCGTGAAGTATGGGTGGTCTGCCAGTTCACAGTCAACGTGAATCAACCTCTGGGGGATAGTAAAAAATAAACCTTCTAAGAATGAAGAAAGCTGTGTTAGTATGGTCCGAATGATTGCTGTTTAAAATAATATGGAGATTTAGCAGATAATGTTGAAATAAGCACATGTTGCATAGCAAATAAGCACATATTGCGTAGCAAACATACATTGAATAGCAAACAAAACATATTGCAAACAAACATATATTGAATAGCAAACAAAACATATCGGAAGGAAATCAATGCGTCCTATTATGCAAGGGACCTTTTGTGCCAAAGGTAGGCCTAGCGTGGATTTGAAGGATAACATATGTAGTCATGTGTCATTCCAGTGTGCTATTAATTGAAAGCCCAAAACGAATACAATCCCAATGCAAAAGAAATTATTACAATCGCTATTGAACAAGTTAACTAAAATGAAGATGGCCCTTCGTCGCTCTTGAACCTCTTGGTTGCCCGAATTGACTGATCGATCTTTCGGCCATTCTGGGCAAGGTATGACATAGCTAGAACACCCCCTGTTTTGATGCCTTCATTGATACAAGTATCGCCCTGTTCAGCCAGAAGTGTATCCAACTCTTGCATACTTTGCTCGTAACTAAGTGCTTGCTGCTTCCAATTCTCTGCTTCCCTTTCCTTTTCCTTAAGTTGCGCATGATGCTCGGCTTTAGAAACAAGACTTTTCTTACGCAATTGTCGGAGTAATATGCATGCTTCGGCTTCCCCATCCTTAATCCGATCTTTCAAACTAACACCGGGTTTGATTGATTCCTCCAAATCAGCGGCCAGCCATTCCACATAGTTGTCCTCGCACCCAGCTTGGTATCTATTTGGCTCAACTGAATCTGTTTTTGTGGTCTCTTTCAATTTCCACATGCGAATAACCTCTTTTGCAAAAGGAATTTTCCCTTCTTTGTAGTCAACACAGTAATGACTCATATCTGCCACTAAAGGTATGTTTTGCTTCCTCCCTGATTGTCTCAAAACTCTCAGCGGGGCGTAAGGCTGCAAACCTCGAAGTCCTATCAAGACCAAAAATGGTACGATCTTCGTTCAAAACACCAAAACCTCAGACGGAAACCAACTGAACATCCATTGCATCAAGTCATCGTTCAAATGGCTAAGAAATTCTACCCACTCTTTCACACACTTTGGTTTCTCAAATGATTTTGCTGTCAAGATAGCGCCTGGAACATGACCCAGAATGTGATTCTCACCCATCGGCTTCTAGAACGCTAGACCCCCGTTGAATTTCTGAAGATGTTCCATCAGCCAAATTTGCAGAAGCAAGTTGCATCCTTCAAAATGCTTATACCCGCGCTTACAACGCCCTAATGCTCGGTAGATATCTGCCACGACCATAGGGACCAGAGTGTAGTGTTTCCCGTCGATGCCACCAAAAAGAGCCTTAGTTACAATAACAAGATGGGTGTGAATGTCTTTTGTGGTTCCTTTAGGAAATACTATAGTCCCTAAAAAACATACTGCGAAAGCGAAGCACCGTTTCTGCTTCCAAGAGTCATATGAGAAGAATTCATCCTGATGATCGACGAAACTCCTTTGATAACCGAATCTGTGATACAAATACTCGAGTGGTATCATAGACTTCTGCAAACATTCCACACCTTTACCCTCTCTGAACCCGAAGCTGTCAGCAAATTCTTTTGGTAAAGGTTGCCTCGGAATAATCATGCCACAATTTTGCCATTTTCTTGGTTTACGTAATAATGCCACATTTTCTATATAGCCTCCTATTTCCTCTGACAACGGAGTCATCTCAATGTTGCCAAATCTAAACACGACCCTCTTTTCATCCCAAAACGCAGTTGCAGCCTCGATGATGTCTCTGCAGGGCTGGATATCCATCAAAGACGGTAAGTGTCCCAATGCTCCACGTACAACCCGCTGCCCGTAATCCCCCAAATCAACCCACCATGCTGTTAGTTGGGAAGGGACGCTCAAAACCATGCTGAATCTCGGGTAGGCATTGTGTTGACTCATGGTTACCTGTGTTCACAAATGGTTAGTTCTACCTAAATAGCACATGGTCCACATAACGCACATTCATCCTTCAAATCAATGCACATAACGTGATAACCGTCGCTCGGGGTCGTAGACCCACCTGGACATTTTGGAAGAGGTTGACTAATGGACTTAATACACCCTGGGTATTAAGCCTCCTAGGTTCGTGCATGCCCTTAAAGGGTTTTGGCTTAGCTCTATCTTAGGCTGACTAGGAGTTGTTTTCCTATGACGCAAGGCTCCCCCAAGCGGACAACTTGGGAGTGGAAAGTCCGTGGCCGTCGACTGCACCGCTGATCGACTAAATCCACTAGACCAATCCAACTAAAGGGGTAATTTAGTAGTGCACGGGCGCAAACTGCGAAGCCGCTTTAAGTGTGTGAATATGTGTGAGTTTTCCAGGAGTGGAAGAAATATGAGCGGAATGCCAATTTAAGGAAAGCAATAACATACATATTACATAGAAAATTTACATAATAAAATAATCACTTAAAAGAACATAAAAAAAAAATAAAGCAACAATAAAGGCAAAAAAATAAAGAAAACAACCAAACATCCAACAAATTTAATTATTAACCTAAGTTGTTATGGTTAAGAACCTAAAAGTCCCCAGCGGAGTCGCCAAGCTGTTATACCCCATTTTAACCGGGTTGAGACGGAGTATAACATATTGGAGATTCCTAAATTGCTTTGTTTTAAGGAGTCGCCACCTAATTGATTTTATGGTGAATTAGGACACCTGATTATTAACTAAGGTAAAGTTAATATTAAACCTCTGTTAATGGTCTACTTAACCAGTGTGATTCTAGGTAAGGGTTCTATATTATCCTAAAGGGAAGATGTTAGGCATCCTTTAAAATCCGTTAACTTACGGTTATCCGACTAAACTTAGGTTAATCAATTAAATTAAATGCGGATATAATATTTGGGAAAAAAAAATAATTTTTTGTAAATTATTACTAAGATTTAAAAAAGGATAAAAATATAATAATGCTATTTAAAATAATGCTTATAAATATCACCAGGGTTTTAAAAGAGAAATATTAGCTAGGATAAGACGAATAGAAAATATGATAATTTATATGGAAAGGAGATTTCAAATGCCACTTAGAAAAGAGGGTTTGAAATGTTAAGTAACACTTAAAGGTATGTTGATATGACTTTAAATGCTAACACTATTTTAAAACAAACAACTTATAAAAGACAATTTGCATATGGTTAGTAGTTTTAATAGAAGATTTCACAAATTTGGACTTTGAATAGGATAGTGTGATATGAACATGACTATGTGGAAAATCTAGGCTATTCTTTAAATGGAAAGCAAAAAAGGAAAGTAAGTTTTCTTTTAATTATTTTTTTTATTGACTATGTTTAATTAAATGCATGATTGATTCGAACTTGGAGGATTATCTATAAATTAAACTTATAATTGCGTATTAGTGGCGTTTTGAAACGTTTTGTGATAAAATGTGACTCCTTTAATTTAAAATATATATAGTCATGTCATTTTTTTTGCAAATTGATTATTTCAAATAAAAGCATGAAGAGAAGAGAATAATTTGTGAAATTAATTGTTAGTTCTCACTTAAGTTAACTACCCATAACTAAGACTAATCCACTAAACTTGCTAAGGTTCACCTAAATTAACAAAATATAAAGTTAGTCACATAATACAAATTAAAGGCATAAAAAATATATATAGAAAGGGCCAACTAATATCAAATGGGCCTGGCCGTTTTGGGCCACTGTGACCCACGGCTGCAGTTGGGCTCAGCCCATTTGTACACGGTCGCACACTGTTCCTGCTTGTTGGGCCCTTGACCCAGCATTTGTGTTTTCTATATTTTTTACTGTAGATTGGGTCGGGCAGAGAGTTGACTCGAGAGCTGAGTTGTGTTGGGCTAAAAGCCCAACCAGATGTGGAGGAAAACGAGTCCCTCGGACTCGTATACGATGATCATGCATAAACAAAGAAAAAGATTAGTATTGAATCAACCAACTACGACTGAACATGTATAATGTAGATTTAAAGCAGTTCGGGGATTATGTATATTTGAGTATATTCAGAGCATATACAAATCAACCAACACGCATCACAAATTGGAGATTGATGATTAAGTAAATGACAACTTATCAGGAATATATATCAAATTTCAGATCAATTTTCAACTAGTGTTTTCGAATCGATTGTCACCATTATGCATGTGGTAATAACCATAGCTCACAAATGAGCATTGCAGATTCGAGCACTTAAAGGTTTAAGCATGAGCATATACGCAGAATCCTCAATGTCAATATTAATTGATCATAACTGAATACTCATATGGGTTATATTAGATAACTTTTAGTATATACTTTTGATATAAACTTGTTCAACCAAGTAATTAATGCATGAATTAAATCGATAAGCTAGCCTATGTTTATGAGCTTAAACTAACTTCATTGCCATATTTTCACGGACAGAATTGTTAAAAAAAAAGGGAAAGGAAGTCCAACTGGTCATTAGGTAACAAGTGAAGAAGAAAATGTGTTCAGGGAAAACATACATTCTAAGAGGACACTCGGCCAAGACAGATGACACATTAGGAAGCTCATGGAAGCAATCAAGAGACAGACACAAAAGATACACACCATATTCAGAACCTATAAGCCAACATGAAGCAGTTATACATATGAGATTCCTCCTACAGGATTAACAGACATTCCTAACTCCAGCAAATGAACAGTTGGGTCTTCTTCTAGGTAGAAATCAAACAAAACCCCATATCTCATCCACAAATGATTACGTCTATCACAATAACAAGTTAAGTGTCCTTTCAACAGGCTTTAGTCCCTGGAGGAACAACAGTTGTTACACTCAAAACCATAACAACGAACAACCAATAATGCAGCCATGAATAACAAAGTTGCAGCCAAGAACAGACCCCTTTGAACCAGCAACTGATTTATAGCAGGGAACCAGTTCTAAACATAGTAGCAGGTGACTCGATAACAGTATGCTTTTAAGGAGTGATAATATTTGACTTCAGAGTTAACCAAAACATTATTTTTTTAAAGTGTCACAATCAATAAACCAAAGCAAAACAGCCAGAGTACATCAAGGCAGAAACAGATAAGGGTCGTGACATAATTATCAAGAAGATTATTTTCAGGCACATAAGCAAACATCACTCTTCCTGGGCAATAATACAATCACTTAAGATTATCAGAGTTGATAATTTGAGGCTGAATTCGAGCCCCTCTAATATCTGATCACAATTTCAGTCATCCCTATCTAACAGGTTTGATAAAGACATGTTTTCTTATGCACTGAGAAGACAACACTTGAGCACATAATAACAACATGGTCACACTATTTCTATGAAACTGTTTTCAGTCACCAAAGCTAGATACTACATATTATTGATGAAAACAAACTCAGCTCAGGCATTTGTGTTAGCATATGATTGTCTTGCACAAATTGAGGGTATCTTTCTATCATTTCCATTCCCAATAGCACTTTGTTATTAATCCCTAAGTTATGGGAATTAGATCTTGTTTATATGAGATTTAGAACATACTCTCAAAAGCCACAAACAAACTTCAAGCCAAGGAAGAAGAAGAAAGAGGACACAAACACCTATTCCTATCTTCGACATTTCAGAGAAAAGAAACTAAATCTAGGGGGTTGAAAAACTTCCATTAGGGTCTAGCTTGGACTCTCTGGGTAAACACACCAATTGTGTATATGCAACACAGTTCACATCAAATATACTTCATACAAATCCAACACTGTCTACACATGATTTTTACACTATAACCAACAAATTTCACATAGCAAAGATATGGTTTATTAGCAAATAAAGGGACAAACACATCTACGCAATGATTTGACTAGTCCACCTGTTAGATGGGATCTACAATATACATACCGTATATAAAATAGGACAAATGCCATATTGGATTAGGTTTAATTTAATTAATCGACCATAAACAACTGTGAACGACAAGTGATTATACATGCTTAATTGATCATTAACAAAAATCAACTGGGAACGAAACCTAAATAATTCCATACCATCTATTAGATCGAATTATCAGCATGCAAATAAACACTATCTAAACTAAGCCGCACATGCTGGACTAAATAAACAACAACGACATCTGACAATATCTAAAAAAAACTAAGATAAAACATGATAATGATTTATCTAACTACAATAGCTAAGCTAGACATCAAACCAAACCAAAAAAAAACATAAACATATAAACTTGAAAGAAAGGAATGGGATTTACCTTCTTCGGGTGCACCGAAATGAAGCGAGGGTTTCGATATCTACCTCGAAGCTACCAAATCCGAGCTCGCGAGGCTCAAATTCCCAACACCAACAGAATCAGATAAAAAGAATGTTTGACGTATCTTTTGACTCGATTATTACAACGAACTACAAATTGATATTTGGGAAATTATGTGCGTCTGAAGGCTGGTATTTTCAGAAGGGTTTCAAGATCTGGTTTTTTTGCAAGGCAATTTTTTGGGGTTTTCCAAAACCTCTTCGAAAAGATTTCGTTCTTTTTTTTTCGATCTGATTTTTTTTTCGGGCCTTCCTTTTTCGATTCCCCCCTTTTCGACGATTCCTGTGTCCCTCTTTATAGAGGTTTTGCTCTCTTTTTTTTTGTTGAAGAAAAAGGGAGGAGCGGGAGAGAGAAGAGCGGGGAACAGGGCTAAGTGGGGGACAGGGCATGGTGGGGGAAGCGGAGAAGAAGGAGGAAAAAAAGGGGAAGTGGGAGCGGCGGAGGAGAGGGAAAGGAGGAGAAGAAGAGGGAATGGGAAAGAGGGGGTGCGGCGGTGGAAATGAGGAGATGAAGGGGAAACCCTAAAAAGGGTTTCCCTTATTTGGACGAAAAAAATGGATCGGACCCGGTCCATTTGTGGACCGGGTCAAATTTTAGACTGGGTATTAAAAAGATGGACTAGTGAATTTAAACGTGGACTGGTCTAAAATTGAAATAAAAAATATGGTCTAGTCCAAAAAATATTAGGAGTTAATTGGACTTTGATTTGGGGTCCGGTAAGTCAAAATACGGACCGAGTGCAAGAAATAGTTTGGCTTCTAAATTTGCATAAGAGGCCCATTTTGATTAACGATGTACTAAGGGTGCCAGAATATCACCTAATACGGAAATATGTAATTATAAAAGATCCGGATAATAAAATTATATGATGTTGCAATGACCGTGCAATAATATTTAATAACAAGCGCTATCATTAATATGTGCGAAATAAATGCGATGTGTATGCGCCAGTTGGCAGAACGTTGAGAAATGCAAGTTTCAATAATACTAGATAATAGCAGCAAATAAATAGCGGTAGTAATACTGCTAATAATGATAACAATAATGATAATGGTAATAATGATAATGCTGATGATAATGGTGATAAAAATAATAATAGATATAATAATAATAGTAGATAACAAATATTGATAATTAATAACAAATAACATTAATAATAAATATGGTAGTAATTAATAATAAAAAAAATGACAATTATTGATAATAACAAAAAATGATAATAAATTAATAATAATAACAGTAATAGTGGTAATAATAAAATAATAATGATAATAATAATAAGAAATAATAATGATGATAATAATAATAATAAATAACAATTATTGATAAAACAATGATAATAATTAATAATAATAAATAACAATTATTGATAAAACAATGATAATAATTAATAATAAAATAACGATGATAATGATGATTAGTAATTAATAATAATAATAACAATAATAATAATAATGGAAATAACAAGAATAATAATAATTAATGACAATTAGTAATAAAATGATAATTTAAGAATAATAATAACAATAATAATAATAATAATAATAGTAATAATAATAATAATAATAATAATTATAATAATAATAATAACTGCAGCGGAATAATAAAACGTGGGTGTTAATAAAAGACTAATAATTATAGTAAAATTTAAATGCCTATTTTAATTTCTCAAAACACTAGAAGTATTAATAGGTATTTCGGGGGAGAAGCGGGACAAAATTGGGTGTCAACAGTGTTCTCCTCTAACACCAAAACCCTATCTCACCTCTCTTGGTTTCCTTTGAAGAAGATGAGCTTTACTTGAGTTTCATACACTTTGATTCATGAATTATGTGTTATTGATCTTAGTTTCCCTTGGATTCTCTTATAGTGGAAGAGTAGAGAGTCTTATAGATGGTTCTTGAAGAGTGGAGAGTGAATGAAATGAAATATGAAATGAAAGAGTCCCTTATATTAAAATACCAAAAGCTGGCCGACCATCTTATACGGACCAACATACGGTCCGTATAATATTTACTGACCGTATGTTGGGACCGTATATTTGGTCCAGTGAACCTTGGTGTTCTGGGCTGGATCTACGGACTGGACATACGGTCCGTATATATTATACGGCCAGTATGTCTGGCCGTATGTTGTCCAGTTCTCCGAAACTTGTTTTCGTCGACTCGTTTGATCTCCGATCCTTATGGAACCTTCTTAACACTTGTTTAACACTTCAATACCCATCTAAAGGATGTTATTGCTTATTCCTGAGACCTTATTATGCCATCACCAAATCGTTGCTTGTTATTCTTATCTGATACACCACGTATGATTCATTTTCCTTAGCAACTTTCTTTCCTTGCATTGTATGCCTTTAGAATCTCGTCGAGGGTCATCTAATACTCTTTATTGCTCGTCAAAACATCTCCTACGCTACGCTCTTGGTTAGCTTATTCGTTGTACATATACGGGGGAGTTTTCCAAGGTGTAACAATGGAAAAGGAGAAACACAATTGTATATGGAGGGATAATGTCAAGAAGTAGGGTGATATATGAGATAATTATGTGTAACGATTCGTTCCGTCGTTATGGTGAATTTCGAGATATTCATGACACCGGCTCCTGAAAACCTGCTTGAGCCTTCCCATGAAACTTGGAAACTATTAACTTGATCGGGAAATCATATGAATAGAGCATGAAGAATTAGATCGGGGCCAGCGAGCCCAGCGTTGGCCGCTTCAGCACAATCCAGGTTGCCCCAGCGGTGCCGCAATAATGGCTTGTCTACCGCAAAAGCGGCATTGCAGAAAATCCTTATTGACCGCCCCAGCGGTGCCTACGCCCCATTCTTCATACTTGTCAGTAATTTGACTCAGAATATAGTTTAGCCCTAGTTTCATGGTATGGTATAGAACTGTTATCTTCTAGGGTTGCAGTTACAGAATTCGTTCATGGTTGTCACTTTGAACATCATGAACTCAACACGTAATCTTTATAGACTTATGCATTGTTATCACATGAGTCTCAGTCAGTGTATAACCAGTTATTTGCATGAGTCCCATAATCAGAAACAGTTATCATGCTATCAGCTATAGCAGTCTCAGTCTTGTAAATTGTTAATATTGAACACCTGTATATGTATTTTTGGGCCCTATGCCACAGTTTATGCATACGTATTGCTTGGGCTTGAGGCCACAGTTTTTGTGCACATTATTTGGGCCCCACTATATAAAGGGCAAAACCCCATTTTGTTTTCTTCACAAAAATTTCCCAAATGCTTTAGAAAGCTCATCAAACATACGAGAGCCTATATATCATATAAAAGTGAGGATTTTGTGTAATTTCAAGTTATGGAGTATTAATCGAGGTCCGGACAACGTGTAGTCGCAATTATAGTTTCGTTTTGTATTGGAGTTGGGTTGGAAGCAAAGTAAATCTTGAAGATCTTCCTATTCTAGCAAGGATAAGGTATGAATTTCTCTTTCTTAATATTGATTTAGGAATATTTACGAGAATAAGGGTTATGGATTGTTGTGTTGGAGTTGTTGAGCATGGATTGAGAATTGAAGATAGTTTGGATGTGTACATGTATATCTTACGGAATCTTGATAATATTGTGTTGATGTTTTTGGTATTGTTTGGGAGTTGTTTTGGTATTTGGAGGAAGTAGATAATATAGGGGAGATGCTACCCAAATTTTCGTAACCCAAACTAGCATTTGATAACTAGTACGAGTAAATTAATGGGAAGCATGATGAAGGTATGATTAAAAATGTATTTCTCGCCATATAGGTTCAAGTGAGGGGCGATCCTCGGAATAAAGGATCCCTTAAGTGGTGCCTTGGCGAAGAAGGTATGTAAGGTGTTCGTTTCTCTCTCTTTCCTTGGCACGAATCCAACTAGAGTATGAATATGAGTGTTCCATAATAAAATCACTCCATTCCTTTGTCATGTAGCTCAACTCTTAATGTCTTAGTTATTTGATTGATTCTTGGTATATTATTATGTTCATCATCGTTAAGTTATTTCTTTGGATTCGACACGAATTCCATAATATAAATCGGAGGTTACCGACCTTACGCCACTCCGATAAAGTTGTAGCTTTCATATGAGCTCTCATGCACGCTATTCACATTATGTATATGTATATATCATATTTATGGATCGGTTTGTACGTTCCTCGGCACTAATAGGTAATATTAATGGATCGGGGCATACGTTCCTCGGCACCAACATATTATATTTATGTATCGGGCCGTATGTTCCTCGGCACTAACATATATGAATCGGGCTGCACGTTCCGCAGCACTAACACTTATATGATATACATATACACATATGTGCTTACTTATATATGATTTTTAAGATTCATGCATTGCCTATGGTATGTTCTCAGCTGAAGGGTTACTCTTACTCTATTTATATTTCCGTCCTACTTATGTTATTGCTTCCAGCCTTACATACTCATTACTTTTATCTGTACTGACGTCCCATTGCACGGGACACTGCAATTCGTGCTGCAGGCTCTGACAAGGTTATTGAGGAGCGACCGAAGTAGGATTTTCCAACTCAACGGTGTCAGCAAGTGCCACTACTCCGGACTTGCTATCTTTTGGTACTCTTCAGCTAGTGTAATATATGTTCATATGTACACTCTTAGAGGCTCATATACATAGTGGGGTATGTAAGCATGGTATATGGTCAAGTTGGCATTGTTTCGGCCTATGATACTTTACTTTTAACCTTGACGGTTTTATAATATACATTATGTGATAGCGAACTTGTCGGTCTGCAGATGTACATATATGTTGAATGATCGGATATTTCTATGTTGGGCCTTTTCTGCGTGTAGGTGTTCTTTGAGTTATGGTATGTGATGTTCAAAGTAACTTTTAAGTCAGGTGGTTTTTAGCCTACGGGTCGGTGCTCGTCATACTCCTCGTTGGGGGTGTGACATATGTTGAGAAGTCTGTGTAGATGAATGGTTAACTTATAATCCATTGGAGAGTAGTCGTGGCCTAAGGTATATTGACCCTGTGATGTACTGTATATGGATATGTGATTTGCTTTAGTTATTATCATTATTATTCATGAATTCTTTGACAGTACATATTACTAACCATTGTCAGCCTATGATACTTATATCAGTACGCGTGTTTGTACTGATATTGCACTTGCTACACTCTTTTGGGGTGTAGATTATTTTAGGTATTTGATTGATATGATGCGGAATGTGCGGTGCCTATTTGGAAGGCCTCCTCCCACTTCATCCGGGACGGGGGTTGAGTCTTAGAGTGTAGTGGAAATTATGAGATTATTAATCACTCTTGTACTAGTCTAGACCAGGTCATGGGAAGTTGTATCGAGTTTGTAAATTGGTGTTGTTGTAAACGTATAAACCTTGTGTTGATTGAATACTTATAAATGAAATTCCACTGTATTTCTTAATTACCAAATGCTTTAAATGGAATATTGTGTGATTGAAACATTATATAAATGAGATGGTTCACCTACCAAGGTGGGAAGGTAGTGTCATGACCCAGCTGGGCGCCGCGACGGGTACCGGGGCTAACCACCGAGCACCGCTCGTGCTATCATTTCCTTAACCCATTTAACAATCATTCATCGATTCCTTGTTAACTTTAAGAAGGATCTGGCTTTCATTACAAAATATAATGCTCTAACACAGGAACATATTTCAATATACTCATACACATACATACTATCCACGTCATGGAACCACATCCCACATCGAGTATCTACGAGCCTCTATTGGATGACGTATACCAATATCCACAAAAGGATCAACCGAATAGCACCTCCGGAATAGTAGAGTGCTCCTGTAAATCTGTAGATGGCTCCTACGGATCTGCAGCGTCTCCCTGTCTACCTGTGGGTATGAGCACAACATCCAAAAAGAAAAGGATGTCAGTACGAACATTTTACTGAGTATGTAAGCCATACATCAAGAAATAAAGGAGAGAATAAGAAGATAAAGTAAGTGCAAGAAGATAACCAGTAACTGCTTGCCTCTTAAGGCGGATCCATGCATGCATACTCATAAAACATCGTATCATATATTGCTGCGGAACATGCAGCCCGATCCATATATCATCATATATCAATATAATGCCGTGGAACGTACGGCCCGATCCATCACCCATAAATCCCGCGTCCGGGCATCCCGCGTCCGGGATGAGATCATAATATGCCAGCTGACAAGGTGGCTATGCGTCTACAGGGCCTCACCTTTCCCCATATCCCCTGAATACATATACATATCATGTACTTATATAATATACATAGCATGCATGAGAGCCCAAGAAAAAGCTATGGCTCTATCGGAGTGTCGTAAGGTCGGTAGCCTCCGACTATATTATAGATTAATCATGATCGTCATGTCTCACCTTGAAGGAATAATTATTATAAGGTGGGACTATCAATGAAGAATACATATATGAATAATAACATCAAGAGGAAACATAAAATAAGGTCATAATCATATAAGAAGTCAATCCATATATTTGGAATCTTAGAGAAAATGTAGTCATCATTCATGAATAAAATCGAGAAGTCAATAGATGGATCAACATTCTCATGTCGTCTTTGAAATCGTAACATTGGAACCTTTAAACATAAAATCGTTCTCATCATAACATGCTCATCATACTATGCTCATCATAGTATATACATGAAGACTCTAGAACAACTAAACTTTATCGAGGTGACAGAAGGTCGTGAACCCTCGATTCCATTATGAACATTTATAACCATTCTGCCTCACCTCGAAGGGATTTATGTATGAGGTGAGTATAAGCAAGGAATGACATCATATCACTACTAAACTCAGAACATTTCTCTTATCTCATATAATTACTCATGATCTTGGACTCTTAGCCTGTAGGAATGTAGGAGAACCATGTCCTAGGATTCATGCCATGGAAGAAAAGGACTAGCCTCACATACCTTGGGCGTTTACCATTCTTATCGCTTGCTCGCTTCCCTTATGATGCACTCGTATATACCTTCAAGAGAGTTCATGCCGTCGTTAGTTAAGCAATTATAAAAACGGGCTTCTACTTCTAGGAAAAATTGGGCAGCATTTCCTTTGTTTCTACTACGTTTCCCATATTCTACTTCAGCTCCCAAACATTCACAACAATAATCGCAATATAGAAACCAACAATCATTGTTTATATACATTTAGCAAAATCCACCAATTTCTCCACATTTAGTGGTTTTAGCCTATCATCACATCTCCTCATACATCACACTTATCCCATGGTCTAAACATTATTTATAATGTATTCATGATCACAACATATCAACATTCATGATTTCCATCCAACTACCATTCAATTGTAACACTACTCATCCTTTTAAAAACTCATTTTCCATGTTTTTCTACAATCCAAGCATCTTAGCCTTCCAATACCTTAAACAACATGGTAAAATCATGAAACATACCTTAGATGATGGTGGAACAAGCTTTGAATGGAATTCTTCCTCTTGCACCAAAGTTTCACTTCGCCTCCTTAGGGTTTTCTTGAAGAAGATGAATCCTACTTGAGTCTCATATGCTTTGCTCCATGGATTTTTATGTTGTTGATCTTCAATTCCCCTTGAGTTTTTCTTATGGATGAATGTTAGAGTATTCTCTGGAGGGTTCTTGAAGTGAAGAGTGGAAATGAAATGAAAATAAAATGGAAAGGGTCCCTTATATTTAAAATTGAAATCTGGTCAAGGGACTTTATACGGACCAACATACGGTCCGTATAATTTTTACTGACCGTATGTTGGACAATATGTTTGGTCCAGTGAGCTATATTGTGCTGGGCCAAATCCACGGTTGGACATACGGTCTGTGGATTTTATACGGCCAGTATGTCTGGCCGTATGTTGGCCCAGTTTTTCGAGACTTGTTCTCGTCGACTCATTTGATCTCCGATCCTTATGGAACCTTCTTAGTACTTTCTTAACACCTCAATACCAATCTTAGGGACGTTATAACATGTCTCTAACCATCATTATCCCATCACAGAATCGTTACCCATTATTTTCATCTGATACACAACATATGGTTTGCTTTTCCTTATTAACTTTCGTTCCTCATCTCGGATGTCTTGAGAATCTTAATTAGGGCCATTTATATCATTCCTTGCTCGTCAAAACATCGCATATGTTATGTCCTTCGCTCACCCTTTCAATGTACATGTACGGAGGATTTCCTAGGTGTAACAGGTAGGTGCCCGCACGAGCCTAAATTGGGTCGTGACAAGTTGGTATCAAAGCCTAGGTTACCGGCCTACTAGGTACAAGAGCAGTGTCTAGTAGAGTCTCGTGCAATGGTACCTAGACGTCCGTACTCGTCCATGGGAGGCTATAGGGCATCTAGGAAAATTTCCCTTCTTTTTTTCAATTCGTGCTACTCCGGTCAAATTGGTATCTCGGTGAGCCTAATTGGTATCTAGACGATTCCAATTGGTATCTACTTGTGAAAAACAAGTCGTGTTTGAAATCAGGTCTGATATGTGTTGAGTTGGTTGAGTTAAAATTTTAGTTGCGAAACGATTCGAGGTAGTATAGTATTGCTGCTAGGTATGACGCCCCAGTGGTCAGCATACCGTTGTAGCGTTGCCGCTGCAGCGGGTAGTCCACTACTGAGGCGGCTCTTTCCATTTCCTCCTCGACCGCTTCTGCGGCCCAACCACCGTCGAAGCGGGACCGCTGTAGCTGTCTGAGAGACCATCGAAGGGGTACTACTAGATTCAGAGCCTGAACTCTTCCCTTGTTTTCGGCCTGCTTCCCCTGCTTCAGTCAATTAACAGACTAGATAAATAGCAGCAGCAATTAAAAACAGCAATTAGGTCACAACAGGCCTGACAAGGGCAAGAATCATTCAAGTCACTACCAAAAGACGATTACCATTACTGAAACAAAGAAGCTAAGTAGTTCAGCATTCAAAACAATTATCCAAATATGAGCCATGAACTAGGCTAACCAAAAACCGAAAAACAACATAATCCGAACAGGAAAAACAAAACAAACCAAAGAAAAAGAAAGATTGTCTGAAACTGCAGAACCCGACATGGGCAACCATAACATCATCAAAAGGGAAAAGGAGGGGGGGGAGAAGGATCTCTAATCCTCCATCTTACTCATGGCGTCATCATCATCAAAATTGCCAACTACCTCCACCTGCCTAACTGCACCACCAGCCTCACGGGGCATCTCCAGAAAGGAATACCTGTCACATTCGTCCTCATCACCCATGGGAATCGGCACGCCAGGGCCCATGGTGTCCCATATGGCCTTAGTCCCCATCCAGTTATGGACGAACACTTTAACCCGGGATCTATTCCTGGCAACCTCAGCATCGAAATCCTCCCGAAATTTCCTATGGTCTGTGGCCCAGGTGGAATAGACTGTCTGCATAGAGGCAAATGACTCTCCCATAGTATTCTGGGTATTGAAATAACCCTTCATCTCATCCCTGGTGACAAAGGCGACAGCATCACCCAATGAACTGGAACCATCAGCTGGCATGGGCATCGCCCGGAGCATGGCCTTCATCTCATCAAAGCGCGTCTCTATGTGCTCAAAGGGACCCTGAGGGCGAGAGTCCCCAGTCCCAGTCTCCTGACCACCCTCGTCACCGGCCTCATCATCAGCCCCAGCCCCACTGCCTCTCTCTCGGGCATCACTAACCTTCCTCCTCTTCCTACTCTCCCTACTAACCACGGCAGTACCCTAACCCTTCACCAGAAGTGGGTGAAATAAATTATCACTGGGCACCCACTTATCCGTCGAATTTTCTCTTGGCACCTTAAACCTCTTGTAAACAGAGGTGATCAAGGATGGAAACATCACACTTGCACCCCCGTCCTTCAGAAAGTCCTTCCACTCAGCAACCACCTGAGCACCCATATTGACCGTAATGTCTGCCAAGACACAAGCAATAACCAAGGATCGAGGAAAGGTCACGTCCTGAACATTCTTCTACAGCTGAACCTTGCGGGAAACGATATTCAACGACCTTTTTTCCTCCGCAGTGAAGCAATCACTAGAGATCGCAACCTTGCCATCAGCCTAAATGGCATACTTCATCTCACTCTCATGAACCAGTATTGAGGCCAACCACCTCGAATCTTGCTCTGCCGCCTTGGCTGCAAAAGGCTCCTCGAAATGATTGTTAAGTTTGTACAACCTATTGATGGCTTTGGGCCCCACCTTCACCTTAATACCCCAGATGACAATCTCTGGCTAGGAGAATCCCAGTCCATCATAGGTAACATAGCGTAAAACTCCCTCACCCAGTTTTTGTTGCAAAGCCCGGGGTCCTCGACCAAATGGTTCCACTTGATTCAATTTAACCGAGCAAGAAAATACGAAGCCCATTTGTCCACATTGGTCATATCGAAGCCCCTCTCTAAATAGTAAGAACATGGGCAGCTGCTGCAAGTACAACTGGTTGCTTTCGGGTGTTGGAAATTTCTCGAAGGCGGGAACATCCTCCCCCCCTTGAACTTGTTGAATTTCTTCGGGATTCTGTGCCATTTAACCTACAAGGGATTAAGAAAGGTGTTAATTTCACATCTTAGATATTTTGTGTCAGTGTAGAAGAGGACAGCTTGAAAAATCGAATGAAATCCCTCCCCTGTCACAGAATCTGCTAGTTGTAGAAACTGCAGGCGTCGCTGAAGTGGTATGCAGACCGCTACAGTGGTGCCGCTGTTACGATCAGTAGATCACTACAGAGGTCGTGTACAATTTTCCCCTTAACCGCCGAAGTGGTAGGACAACCGCCACAGCGGTACCGCTGCAGCTGTAATACAACAGTTGAGGTGGTATCGTAGTCCTGAGAAAACCCATCGAGCAATTTCAGTCCACAACCCCAAAATACAACCCAAATATAGTTTCCTCGCACAAATCTAACCAAAAACCAGTATACATGAAGTCTAAGTCCATTGGGACTGTTCTAACAACAAACCAACACAAATTTTGCGGACATCCAAATCAGTCCTTTAAATGAATTTTCTTTACTATGTTGAGGTTTTTAGGCCCAAATGTATTTATCAACTCCGCAACATTCGATGTTTATACGATCCTAACACTAAATTAGTTGTAAAACTCCGCCTATCAACATCCCATAAGCCCACCTCCTAAAACCAAAAACCCCAACTTTTGTTTTGGGGGGAGGGGGGGGAGGGGCTAATAAACCCATTAGTCGAGGTATAAGGACCTACAAATCATGCTTACCTATTCTAATACAAGTAGAGAGGAGAAATTTCTTAGCTTGAGGGCTGAGAATTCGGGTGTGATTAGAGATGATTGTGAATGACCTTGGAAACCCTCATTTCCTTTCTCTTGGGGAACAATTTGTTATAGTTTAAGTTTGGATTAAAGTAAGGGTTGAAGTATGGGTTGTTAAGGGTCCTTTATGGGGATTGGAGGGGAATTTGAAAGGTTGTAACCGGTTATGAGTGGGAGAAGAGTCGTGGGTGAGAGGGAGTGTATGTGGAATGGGAAGAGATGGAGAAGAGGAAGGCGTTTTAGGTTCTCTGGTTTCTGTTAACCGCTCTAGTGGCAGCCGTGCCGCTTCGACGGTACCACTGAAGCGGTAATCATGGGCTAAATGCCACTAGTCTACTGACTGTGACCCGTGATGTAAGTCTCACCCATGTGTTTTCCCTGTGGGACTATGTGTAAAATTTACCTAAACTTACCTGAGGCATTACCCTCGATACGCCCTTGCCGTTCGGGGATGAATGGGTGTTTAATTGGTATCTGATGTAATGAGCCGTTCCGACGTTACAGTGAATTTTGAGATATTCATGACACAAACTCCTGAAAACATGCTTGACCCTTCCCTTGCGACATGAAAACAGTTAACTTAATCGGAAAATCGTATGAGTGGCGCGTGAAGAATTAGATCAGGGCCAGCGAGCCCAGTGTTGGCTGCTTCAGCGCAATCCAGGTCGCCCCAGAGATGCTGTAGTAGCGGCTTGTCTGCCGCAAAAGCGGCGTTGCAGAAAATCCTCATTGACCGCCCCAGCGGTACCTTTGACCCATAAGCGGTGATGAGACCGCCCCAGCGGTCACGAGCAGTGATTCCACCTATTTAAGTGACATATTAGGATTTGACTTCATTTTTCCAAACCCTAAAGGGTCCAGCCGCCTTGGGAGCAATTTTGGAGCCAAAAATGATACTTCATTGGGAAAAGTTATTCCCTAACTTCTTCCATTCATTCCTTATAACATTGATTCTCATGAAAGGTCCTTGTCTAGAATCACAAATGGGTATCTCAAAATCTCTTAAGTTCCAAAAAGATGAACCCGTGTTCTTCTTGAAATAAAAGTCCTTGGGGTATTTCCCTTGATCATTATCCTAACGTGGTACCCAAACCTAATCTATAATTTACCCCATTAAAGTACAAATAAGTCTCTACCTTGTATCTTAAAAATGGGTTTCTTGGAAATAAGCCTAAAATGGCAATTTGACCACACAGGTGACTTGAATATGGTTATGATTGTCCTAAATAAAGGTTGATTGATCATCTAGAATTGTGAAAGTGAATTTTTAGGTAGAATAAATTTCCATATCTACTTAGCAATTTCGAAGACCTTGAAAACGACCCTAATGGTGAATTCTAGTCTTGGGTCTCATGGTTGTCTCCAAGCTTTTCGTGTGGATTACGCAGAGGTGATTTAATTGAAGCGTCGATGGATGTTCGTGGCACCTTCTCGGCCATGAGGTAGGTTATGGCTTTCTTTCGATAGACTCCAGTTATTTTTCTATATTATTTGTACAAGAAACGGAGAATGCATGTATAGGAAATCGGAGATCTAGCATGGATCTTTAGGATCGTATTGTTGTGTGTGACTTGTTTGTTTGGGCTTGTGGCCGGTAGACTCCTTAGGTATTGATGTGGCTTTGTTGATTATCGGTGGATTTATGTGACTTGGGAGTAGTGGACGGAATCTAATTATGCCTATTGATGAAATTATTTGTAGTGACTCTAAAAGCTAGCTGAGAATATAAAATGTACCATGGCCGCTACTGGTGCAATTTCTGGGATATTACAAACCTCAGATTGTAAGTAAAATCATATTATGGTTATGTTCACATGTTGAGTGGTTCAAGTGCAATACTGATAGAGCATATAAGAGCAGCACTGGGCAAAGTTCATCCGTCTTTTGTATTTGAAATAATAAAGGGGACTTGGTGTATGCATGGGCAAGTACAATTAAAAAATCTTCATGGATTGTTGCTGAAGCAAAAGCAATTTTGGAAGGAGTTGTATATTGTGGTATATTTCATTTGCTTCCTCTCATAATTGAGACTGACATTTTACTGATGAAAAGACTGCTTAACGAGGAGTGGGAATTTCCTTGGAAAATTTGTATGGAGATGAACATGATTAAGGAATTGAGAGAGAATGGGATCATACAAACAATCCATGTGTATAGAGAAGGCAACAAGCTAGCTAATTTTTTTACTAACTTGGTTGTTCATTTTACAGGAACATTTTAATATTCATTATTTCAGGAGCTTCCAGTTAAAGCCAAAGGGATTTTGAATGTTGATAAAATGTAGATGCCAAGCTTTAGATTCAAAATACTCAAGGCAAGAGAACCATATTGATATGTTGATGTTGTGATACAAATTATGATCAGTCTACTGTGCATCAGGTAGGAAACAATGCAGAAAAATTAGGTTAGAAATAAATTTTTGGTATCAGCATCACTTCTATAACTTTTTTGTTAAAGAAATTCTATCCAATGTGTGGTATTAACTTATAGTTCAATCTATTGGAAGAACTTCATTAGAATCTTAGTTTATGGGGTGGTTGTTGCATTGATCTTTTCCACTTGGTAATATACACTGTTGCGCCCTATTTTGAACGGGTCCAACATACTTTAAAACTTCCCGATTCTTCTAACTAGTTTTAAAAGGGCAAGAGTCGCCACCTAATTTTAAGGAAAATCAGGAAACCTATATGCATTATGTATCAACTCTGTTTGTAATCCACGAAACCTATGAGATTCTAGATATGGATTTTATTTACCTCGAGGGGAAGGTTTTAGGCATCCCCAGAGCCTATCCGAAGACAGTCCTTAAATTTAGTTTAATTGTACTGTCACGACCCGACTAGGGGCCATGACGGGTACCCAGGGCTAACCACCGAGCACCGCTCATACCATTACCCATCGTACTCATCAAGCGTTCATTCATTAATATTATACTCAAATCATAGGAAAACCATTTTTCACTTGGAAACATAATTACCTTTATATGCATAAGCCCTTCGACTATCAAAATAATGTATATACAATAGGGACATCGTGAGACCATGTTACCCACACATACGTATCTTTGAGCCTCTACTAGAATACTAGACATATGGACGGGACATGACCCCGTCATGCCCAAAACATATATATATATATATATATATATATATATATATATATATACACACACACAGAAGGATAAATCAATGGATCCTCTGGAATAATGGGGTGCTCTTAAAGTCTGCTAGTATCTCCTACGAGTCTGGATCACCTCCCTGCCTACCTGTAGGCATGAACACAGCGTCCAAAGAAAACGAACGTCAGTACGAACATTGTACTGAGTATTTAAGGCATGGATGAAATGAACATAACAGAGAAATCATAAGACAGAAGATGAAAAAATAACCTGCTTAACTTTTAAGAGTGGATACATTTCATACATATATCATATATATTCGTAGTACATGTACCATCATATCATATATATATATATCATCATCGTTAACCTGCGTCCGGGTAAACCTCATACGCCGCCCACCAGTGGTGATCGTGTCCGACCTTCTAGGCGCGGTGGAATCATAAGCAGCCCGCCTTAGCGGTGACATGTCCGGGCATTTGGGCATGGTGGAATCACAAGCATCCCGCCTTTGCGGTGACATGTCCGACCATTTAGGCACGGTGGAATTGTATCATCATGATCACATCATAAACTTAACATTACTGTACATCTCATAGGCATATCATGACCTTATCATAACTTAGCATCATTATACATTTATCATCAAAACATACATTAGAACTTGAAGGTAACTATGGCGATGTCAGGGTGACATAAGGTCATGAACCCCCGATTACATTATGGGGTGACCATAATCATTATGTCTCACCTTGAGGGGACTAACATTTTAAGGTGAGTGTACACAAGGAAAAACATCAATGGAACCGTGCTTAGGATCATAAACCTCATGGACATCGTATATTACTCGAGGATTCTCTATACTTAAACTCATCATCATCATTATCATGCTCGTATCGTATCTCTTTTCTTTATCATGTGCGTATGTAGCTCTTTATAGTCATGGACTCGTAATTTCCGTTATTTAGGAAGATTATGGAAAGTAGGAAGATTCATGCCATAGTAGTCATTCCTTAGAAGGAAAGAATTAGCCTTACATACCTCTTTCGCTTAGCTATTCTATCGTTTGATTGTTCTCCTTCGATGCTCGCGTTTCTACCTTCAAGAAAGTTCGTATTAACATTAGCTAATCGATTATAAGAACATGCTTACTAAGTCTAGAGAAAATTATGCAGCATTTCCTTTGTTTATACAACTTTCCTCATATTACATATCAACTCTCAATCCTCCATAACAACATTCACAATATTATAAACAACAATCGTCATTCATCTACATTATCCACATTTCACAACTTCACTTCAATTCCTCCACAATCATGGTCATAGTACACTATTACGTTCACTCATATACAATCTTTATCCCATGTTCTTAATATCATTTATAACGTGATCATAATCATAACATATCAAGGATCATGACTGAATCCAAGCTACTACTCAAAAACAACACTATTCCCACATTCATGACCCATTTTCTATCTACTTATACAATCCAAGTCTTTCAACCTCTCAATACCTTAAATAACATGGAAAGACCATAAAACGTACCTTAGATGGCATAGGGATAAGCCTTGGGTGGAAATGCTTCACTTGAGCCAAAACCCTAGTTCACCTCCAATGAAATTTCTTAAGTTGGATGATCTCTAATGAGTTTCTTACACTTGGTTTTCTTAGTTTGATGAAGTTTATCATAAATTTCTCTTGAGTTCTTATGGATGTAGAGTGGAGAGGGTTCTGGAGAGTTCTTGAACTGTTGGGTGAAAATGAAATGAAATAATAAACTTGGTCCCCTTTTTAATAACTTAAAAATCTGATTCGTCGGGAAAATATACGGACACTTATACGGTCCGTATAAGTGACCCTGAAATCCCATCAGTGAGGGACCTTCACTGTGACGATTCTTCGGACCATTATACGGACCGTATAACATTATACGGATCGTATAATCGGCCGTGTAACCCATCTTTTCTCTGATCTTGTTCTCGTCACTTCGTTTGATCTCCAATGCTTATGGAACCTTCTTGATACTTGTTTAACACCTCATTAACGATCTAAGGGATGTTATAATTCTTCTCCAAGACACTATTAAATCATCGTTAACTTATTACTCGTAAATCCTTTCCCACACACATCGTATGCCTTGCCCTCTCTTTGCAAACTTTCTCCTCTTACTCGGAATGTCTTTGCAAATATCCATTAGGGTCATCAAATGTCATTTCTCACTTATTTCAATACCGTATACTTCGTGCCTTTCGTTAGTCTATTCACTGTGCATCAACGGGGAATTTTTTGGGGTGTAACATTCTTCCCCCCTTTGGAACGTTCGTCATCGAATGTTAAGCACTCGGGAATTCTACGAAAATTTCGCCAGAGTTTCCCCTGTAATATAGCACTACCATCTTGTCACAACAGCCCACAATAACATTTCCTCACAGGGCCACAACACAATAGCAATATAAGTTGGCCACACACGACCCATATGCATAAAAAGAAAACATACATACCTCATAATCCCGATGTTTCATCGTGGATCTCTTCTGGGGGCTGAAATAATTGCGGGTATTTGGATTTCATACTCTCTTCTGCTTCCCAAGTCATTTCTTCTCGATTGTTATTTGTTATATCCCGTGTTTTCACACGTTTGGAAAAATTCGATAAATAATGGATTCTTGAGATACGAGGTCAAATTTGATATTTTGTTGAACGTAGGAGTTATGCATGAAAGAATAGAGTCATGAAAGTGTGGGACAAGGTTAAGGGTAATTTTGGAATTTTGGAAATTAGTTTCGGGAATTATAAAATACGATCCATAAGTTATTGGGCTCAAAAATTGAATTGTAAGTGAGGCCCAAAAAGGGGTGTATGGCCGGCCACATTAGGCCATGATCCAAGCCCAATTTTAGTTTGTCACCAAGCACTTCAACTACATATACCATAGAAGACTTAAGAAATTAGAGATAAGAACAACAAAGAAAATAGAAGGAGAGAAAGAAGACCATTTCGGGTTTGAGGTGCAAAAATAGCCACCATAAATATTGTTCTAAAAATTCAATTCTTGTTGTTTTCCTACTAAGTCAAGGTTCCTTTGCATCTTGGTATAGTTGGTTTGGAGTGGGAAGCATTAGATTCCTCAAAGTGAACACAAGTTCAAGTGAAGAAGACTTGAAGAAAAGGTAAGAATTTCTACCTTTTTATTGTGTTATGAAGTTTTGATTGTGTTGTAGTATATAGAAATGTGTTGATTGTATGGAAAAATGGAAGTTTGCAATGTGGGTTTGGTATATGGCTTGTAGCCGTGTGTATATATATGTTGTATAGCCATGTTGTGTTGAATTTATGTTATATTCTAGTTGTAATTGTGATGAAATGCATATGGGAATTGAACGTTGGATGAATTTAGTTGATATGGAAAAATAAGCATATGGCCATGTGGTATATGTGGCTTGGGAATGAAATGGATCAAGTTTGTTTAGTGTATTGGAGTGTTGTTGTGATGCTTGATATGTAAATGAAGTTAGAATGATATAAGTTTGTATTGAATTGGAATGTAGAAACTTATGTCGTTTTAGTATGATTTTCCGACATTAAGGAAATGAAGTTGTTTGGTTGTGAATTACGGTGATCATTGATGAATTTGGAAGTTGGAAACTTGTTATGAAGTTGGATGCCAAAGATTTGATGTTTTGCATAAGTTATAATTTTGGCGGAAAGTTGTATATTATGTATATCGAGTGTATATCTTAAGGCAAACGATATGAAATGTATCTAGAACTATATGGTGATGATCTTGATTGTTGATGAATGTGAAATTATTGATATTAGTGAAAGTTTGGATTGAAATGAAGGTTATGTCAACTTGTGAGAAAAATGACAAGTTGAAGGATATTTGTGTTTTAATGATTCATTGTTGATATTGATGTTGTCGTTTGGGTTGTTGTTGATGATTTCTAGCCGAGTTGAATTCTCGGGGTGCCATATGTATAGGGGAAGTGCTGCCGAAATTTCGGTAGCCAAATATGCATTAAGTTAAGACTTTGATTTTCATAGCTTACAATTGGTAAACTTGACCAATTGCAGTTTTTCGACGAAACGGGAAGTGAGTTTGGAAAGGCTTAAGGAGCGTGAAAGGTATGTAAAGCAACCCCAATTCTTCCCTTGGCATGCCCTTAGTGTGTTAGGATCGGATTCGGGCCACGAAGGACCTCTTGGCCCTCGGAATCCGCAAGAGAAAATTTCAGTTTTTCCTTCAGTAGAATTGAACCATTTTGATACGCTATTTCTTGGAATTATGCAATTTTGTTCTAAATTACTTGGAAAGTCATAGAATGTTTGTAGAACCTTTTTAGGTGATACCATAAGCTTAGAGGGCATAATTTGAGCCCGCCGCCTTATTTGTCCCGAGGCGGGCCCACTATTCCCTGTTTTGCCCTTAATGTACTAAAGCTTCCGTTTTAAGCGATTTTTGAAAGAAATGTTTTGATTACCCTACTAATCGCTTAAAGAATATTATTTTAAATATTCTATTAAATCTTATAAATTATTTTGACACTCGGAATGACTTCAGGAAGGTTATATTTCTGTAAATTATTATGATATCCGAATTGTATTAATTCTGATTCCGTCCGACTCCATTGGATTTGTTTGGCTTTGATACGCTTCATCGAGTCTTTGAAACCATTTATGATATTTTTAAATTGCATTAGTCTCTCACTACTCCATTCGTGGATGTCCCAATGTTTCCCACACTGAGCCCGGGCCAGGATATGTTGTCAAGTGTAATTCTCTGCATTGTTCGCCGCGTCCCGATATGAGGGGGCAGGTATACGCGTACATGGGTCTGTGGAGTATGATGTGCCATGTCCGCCTATTCTGATCTGATCTGTTATGGCCATTTTGATATGACATTATATGATACGGGGCCACGCCCCTTTTTCTGATTCCTCTGTATAGTGGCACCAGCGTCGGGAGGGTGGCCACATTCTGTCTGCCGTGTCCCGTGGTAGGGACCGGATATGATATGATATGACATATGTTTCTGTACGCATTCTGTCTGTTTTGGAAATATGCATTTGACACTCTGGATTCTGTACTCATTTTCTGTAACCATTATGATTTGACTTCTGTGATTCCGCTTTACATATTCAGTACATATTTCGTACTGACCCCCTTTCTTCGGGGGCTGCGTTTTCATGCCGCGCAGGTACAGACGACAGGTTTGCTGATCCACACATTTAGGATCCCATTTCTGCTATTTTGGGGCGCTCCCTTCTTCAGAGCCCATCTTTTGGTACAGTCTGTCACTGCTATCTGGATATGTACTTTGTTCTGGGTATGACGGGGCCCTGTCCCGTCTTATGATTATGATATGTTCTGTAGAGGTCTGTGGATACATCTGTGTGGGTTCTGTACATATGTTTGGGATATTTTGTTCTATGATGGCCTTATCGGCCTATGTGTGCCAAGTCTGCTTTTCTGCTAAATTCTGTAGCGACCACTGATATTATTATTATATTATTATTCTGTTAATATGCTAATTTGGGTATCGGGTACGTATAGGTGCCCAGCTCGGGCACTGGTCGCGGCCCACGGGGTTGGGTCATGACATTATTTCACCATAAGACTTTAACTGAGGCTACTTCCTTATTTCGAAGTCTCCGTACCTGCCTGTCTAATATGGCAATGGGCACTTCTTCATAGACTAGCTTTTCTGTCACTTGAACATCATCTACTGGAACAATCCTCGTAGGATCTCCAACACACTTGCGGAGCATTGAGATATGGAAAACTGGATGGACTAATTCAAGTTCTAGAGGCAAGTCCAATTCATAAGCTACATGACCCACCTTGCGGATAATCTTATAGGGTCCAATGTATCGAGGACTTAACTTTCCTTTCTTACCAAATCTCATCACTCCGTTCATTGGTTACACCTTTAAGAATACCCAATCATCAACTTTAAATTCTAAGTCTCGCCGGCGGTTGTCCACATAAGATTTTTTGCGACTTTGGGCTATCAATAATCGATCTCGGATCACCTTGACTTTTTCTACTTCTTGTTGAATTAACTCAGGTCGTATTAGCTGTACTTCTCCTATTTCAAACCATCCAATTGGGGATCTGCACTTCCTTCCATATAGAGCTTCATATGGAGCCATTTAGATACTGGAATGGTAGCTATTGTTGTATGCAAACTCGATTAGAGGTAAGTGGTCATCCCAACTACCACCAAAATCTAGAGCACATGCTCTTAGCATATCCTCCAAGGTCTGAATGGTACGTTCGTCTTGCCCATCAGTCTGCGGATGAAATGCCGTGCTAAGTTTTACTTGAGTACCTAGACCTTCTTGGAATGATTTCCAGAACTTGGCTATAAATTGCGCTCCTCTATCTGTGGTAATGGATATCGGAATACCATGGAGTCGCACAATCTCCTTGACATACAACCTTGCATAATCTTCTGTTGAGTATGTGGTTCTAACATGAAGAAAACGAGCTGCTTTCGTCATTCTATCCACAATCACCCTGTTATGTCCCGTGTTTTCGGATAATTGGAAATCGAGAAATAATTAAGACTTGTGTGTTATGAGGAAATATTTTGATTCTAGTTGATGTGACTATGTTGGTTATGAAATCATTAATGTCAAGACATTGGGGAAGGCCGAGGGCAAATTTGGAATTTTGGAAATTAGTTTCGGGAATTACAAAACGAGACTTTTAATGAATTGGGCCAAGAAAAATTGATCAAGAATTGAGGCCCAAAGATAAAGGGTGGCCGGCCAAAGGCCAAGGCCCAAACCCAATTCCTTATGATCACGTGACATGCATGTGGTCATATAATGGATATATATCAAGTCGCCTTGGTAATTATCAAGAACAAAACAAAAAAAAAATTGAAAAGTGAGCAACACCACAAAGAGGCTCTCGGCCGAATAGGGAAAGAGAGAAAGAAAAAAATTCCCAAGCCTTGTGTTTGATCCAAAAATCCTTGTTCTTCACATATTGTAAAGTACTCAAGACGCTCTCCGACGGGGTACAATTAGTTTGGCGGAAGGTGCGCGTTTGCGACAAGTTGGAAACTTAAGAAAAGGTAAGAATTTTGCCCCTCTAATGTTATGGAATTGATATGAATGTGTTAAGGATTGAGAATAGACGAGAATTCCGTTACTTTGATGTGTAGATGGGACCGTATGTGTGTCTGTGGTTAGTGTTGGGGCCGTGAGTTATAGGAAATAGAAGGCCATGTGAATTTGATCTTGTTTAGTTGGTTGTTGCGTCGTTGTGACATTTATGACGTAAATGATCGTTTAATGAATTGAATTGGCGTTGGAAAATGATTTCGGAACATTATGGGAAAGTATATACCTTTGGTGTATTTGTGTATATCATTGTATATTTATGATGCTAAAGACGTTAAATGTGACTTATGGTTGATGTTAATGAATTTGGAATGAAACAATGCGAGTTAGAATGTTCGCCGTAAGTTTTTGATGTTTTGGATGAAATATGGAAAGTAATGAACTTCGGGAAATTTTGTATATTGTTGGAGTGTAATTGGGATGGGTTTGAATAATCTTGCATGGGTGAATGAATACAATAATGTAGGCGTAAGTTTGGAATTGTGAAGTTTGAATGAAAGTTGTCAACTTGTGTAGTAAGGTAGAACTTTGAAGTTAGAATGATTTGATTGCGATTTATATTGCTTGTGATGTTTGGGTTGTTGTTGTTGATTTATTTTAAGCCGAGCTAAGTCTCGGGGGTGTTAGATTTATAGGGGAAATGCTGCCGAAATTTCGGTAGCCAAGTATAACCCAAAGATTGAGATGTTAACTTTCATGAATAGTAACTGGTAAAAGTGACCATTTGCAGTTTTTGGACGAAACGGGAATTGAGATTTGACGAGCGTAAGGCGCAATCCAGGTATGTAAAGCCTACCTTTCCTTCTTTTGGCATGTCCTAGTTATTCTAGGTTAAGATCGGACCCTCGGGGATAATTCTGCTCTTGGAAATCCGAGTTTAGTTTTGGCCACTATTCATTCAGCGCAATTGAAACATATTCCTTATAATTGGTTGCAAGAATGTTCAAACCTTCATAACTTTTGCTATTGTGTCCGAATCTCTCCGAAACTTACGTAGATGGATTTATGGAGCCTAAAGTCTGTGATGTGTGTCCGCCGCCTCGATTTGACTCAAGGTGGGCCCACAAGCCCCGAGGCTTCCCTTATTTGGTTTGTTTGGTTCATTTTCGTTCGATATGAAAAGTAATCATTTGCCTATGACTCAAAGGTCCGTTTGAAATTTCCTATATCGTTATTGAACGTTTGCACTATGAATGACGTTAGATTTTCGGAAAATGACCTGTGAATTGTTTTTCAAAGGTTTTGCAGTTTGGAACTTCGCAACTTCCATATATTAACTCTGATCGAACTGACTCCTACTCCGAGCCTTCTGGCGTCGGTATATGCCTATATGTAATTATATGTCGAGTCCTGTAATTTACTTTTGATATGCATATGGTTTATGCACTACTCCGTTCGTGCCATTCGCTATGATTTCGTTCGTCGGTACCCGGGCCGGCTTTGTGATCGTGCGCGCTATACCATATTCGGAAGTATGATGTGTTACGATTTCCGAGGCCTCGCCATAGGGCCGGTTACCGTTTATGGAGTTATGATGTGATATGGCATTTGATATGTTCTGATGATGTGATATGTGTGTGATACGATTTGTCTGGAGACTGTACGGAGATTTGAAAAACTTCTGGAGTATGATGTGTTGTGGCACCAGCGTCGGGGGGTGACCACGTTCCTAAGCCCTATACATGACTTTTATTTGCATTTGTACATTTATCTTCCGTACAGGTTTGATTTGCTACTTTGACGTTTGTGTTTGTTCCTTCTGACTCCAGTTATGATTGTGATTTCTGTACCTTCTGCTTTACATACTCAGTACTTCTCCCGTACTGACCCCCTGTTCTTCGGGGGGCTGCGTTTCATGCCCGCAGGTACAGAAGCTCGTTTGGGTGATCCTCCGGTTTAGGCTACCTATTCTGCTATTTTGGAGAGCTCCCCTTGATCCGGAGCTTAACTTTTGGTACATACCTTTTGCTGTGTGTGGTTCTGTACATTTATGGCTGTGTGGGTACGGCGGGGCCCTGTCCCGTCATATGTTCGTATGTTCTGTTTTGTTTTAGATGCCTGTAGTCATATTTGTGGGTTGTGGGTCCGGTGTGTTTGTATGTGGATCTGTTTTGCGTTCTTAAGCGGCCCGTATGCTACTATGGCCAAGACGGCCCATGCGTTCGTACGTGTGTGTGTGTGCATTTGGGCGATGTATATTCCGCCACCTTTCTGATTTTGATATGACTGTTCTGCACGGGCGACCGCTTAAGATAAGTGTTCGATCAATGTTTGTGTGACGTCTGCTATTAGTTTTCAGTTTGAACAACGTATGTTAAGTCTGAATGAGTCTTAATATGATGATCTGGGTTGTGAGTCTGTTTGAGGTGCCTAAGTAGGGCACCAGTCTCGGCCCACGGGGTTGGGTCGTGACAGAAGTGGTATCAGAGCGGTTTGTCCTCGGAATGTCTACAGGCCGTGTCTCGTAGAGTCTTGTTTATCGATGTGTTGTGCACCACATCTATAAACAGGAGGCTACAGGGCATTTAGGGTGTTACTCTTCCTTGGAATCTTAGATCGTGCGATAGAGCTGTGCTATTAGGGTGATTCTGATGTGACCCGTTATTGTGTTTGCAGTGATGCCTCCGAAGAAGGCAACGGCGACCCAGAAGGGCAAGGTGAGGATGGGAGAGACTAGTCAGGCACAGCGAGCTACCCGGGCTCGTGTTTATGATTTGCCTGAGGTTGTGCCTCATTCTGAGGGGTCTGCTACACCCCCACTAGTACAGCCTGGAGCAGGACCTTCAGCAGCTCCAGAGGTCCGTGTACCCGCTCCTGAGACTCCAGCTCCTCAGCCAGGGGCGGAGGACAGGACCCTGAGGGAGGCTGTACAGTTGTTGACCACAATAGTAGCGGGACAGGCTCGCAGACGTGGGCGGAGGGACGATGATGATGATGACAGGCGGGACAGCCTGAGAGTTCGGGAGTTCTTATTATGTGGCCCTCCAGAGTTTTTCGGGTCTAAGCCCGACGAGGACCCCCTTGACTTTATTCGGGGGATGCGGCGTGCATTAGACTTGGTCAGGGCTTCAAAGACCGAGTCGGTTGAGCTGGCCTCGCATAGACTTCGGGATGTTTCCGCTCACTGGTATGAGACTTGGGAGTTATCCAGGGGTGAGGGTGCTCCTCCAGCTACGTGGGATCAGTTTGTGACTGCTTTCACCCGCCACTTTCTGCCCCCAGAGTTACGACGGGAGTGAGCTGATCGGTTTTTACATCTGCAGCAGAGGGGTCGAAGCGTTCGTGAATATAATCTGGAGTTTAATTCCCTGGCCCGGTATGCACCTGCCGTGGTAGCAGATATGTCTGATCAGATGCACAGATATGTTATGGGGTTGGATCGTTACTTGATCGACGGCTGTATGGCGGTGTCATTGCAGACAGATATGGACATTGCCCGTCTACAGGCCTACGCCCAGAGGATGGAGAACCGGCACCGAGCAGATCGGCCCAGCAGAGAGTATGATGGGAGACGGCCCAAGAGGGCCAGATCAGCGGGGTATTCTGGAGATTCTCGGGGCGGGCAGCCTCAGTATCAGTCCAGTGGATACTTCCCTCCGTTAGGCCGGGACACACAGTCTGCTAGTAAGCGATTTGATGGCGCAGGACCGTCCAGGGCAGACCAGAGTTCCAGAGCCCCAAGTCCTCAGGCGAGCAGGGGTCCCGGTCAGACTAGGTCACCTATGCCCCCGTGTTCGTATTGTGGAAGATCGCACCCCGGTGAGTGCTTCAAGGCCATAGGGGCCTGTTTTGCTTGCGGCCGCCAGGGCCATATCATGCGGGATTGTCCGTGGGCAGGCGGTTCTGGTAGCGCAGCGCAGCCGACGAGATCCGTTGCTGGTTCGCCATCTACCCCTTCGGCCACGCGCTCCACGGGGCGAGGTATGCCAGCCCCAGCGGGCCGCGGTAGAGGCCGTGGTGGGGGTTCAGATTCTAGCGGTCCCTCGAACCGCATATACGCTTTGACTGGTCGGCGGGACCTAGAGGCATCACCAGACGCAGACCCAGGTATATTGCTAACCTTTTTCTGAATGAATATGCGCACTGATAGGTCTGTACTCCAGTATATTACGCGATATTCTCTTTCTGCGTGTCAGTAAAAGTAGGGTAAGAATCCGAATCAATGAAAATATTTGAGGCAGCCATCTATTCATGTGGAAGGCGAATATAGGGAATTTGACAGGCTAAAGCGATAAACCATATAGCCAGAAGAGCAAACGATCTCTTTGGGTCGGAGTGGGACCCGCTACGAAAACTTCCCGAAAAATTTGCTAAGACCCCGATTGGCCCCAAAATTACGTGACAAAGGTTGTGCGGGGCAGTTGACGAACTTATATCAGCCCTAACGCGTCAAAATGCATGAAAGTTTCGGGGTTAAGCGTGCTCAAGCCAGAGCAATTCTGGGATGGGTGACCCCCTGGGAAGTAATGCAAAGTTTCTCACAAGCGAAAGTATGATAAATATAAATGGAAATTTGGGGTAACCAAAAGGAAAATAGAATGTGTGGAGTAATTAGTGCCCTTACAGGAGTCGCGCAGAACGAGGCGGACTAAATGGGCAAAAAGAAAAGGGTACACCACCGCTTGGGAAATTGAACGAATTTGAACAACAGTCTGAGACGTTCGCCAGTAAGGTATTAGTAAGTGTGTGTATGTGTGTGTGTATGATTTTCGTTTGGTGTCCATATGGAACAAGAGCCGAGTCCAGGCGACTAATATTGTGAGTGATGAAGAATAAGAGTGTGAATAAGTGGAACCTCTGAAGGAGCCGATGAGTGACATGCAAGACAATTTGTATGATCACTTGGCAAACAAGTTTACAAATAAAGGGAAATTCTCATGAATCATTGGAGCCTTAATAGGAGCGATTTGATTCTAATTCGATATTCTATCTGTTGTACTTCTACACTCCCGATTCCGATAAGGCTCTGCCTAGTACGCCTCTGTATTTCTGAGCTTGATTATGTTCCCATCTGATGAATTTTTGTACGTCTGATTCTGAATACGTTTCTGTCTGGCACACCCCTGTATGTCTGACTCTGGATATAAATCCGTCTGATATGCCTTTGTACGTCTGATTTTGATCACGCGTCTGTCTGATACATCTTCGTATGTCTGATACACTTCGGTCTGTCTAACTTCGATCACGACTCTGTATGATACAATTCTGTACGTCTGATTCTGATTTCGAATCTGTCTGATACCTCTTTGAACGTCTGACTCCGATCTCAGATTTGTCTGACATACTTCCGTACCTCTGACGTTGACTATGAATCCGTCCGATATGCTTATACGCGTCCGGCCCTAGCTCTGAATCTGTTTGTCATAAAGTGTCTGGTATGAAGTGAAGTGGGATTATGACGATGTGGTAAGAAACTCAGAAGTATAACGAGAAATGATATTGATTATAATGTCTGGGAAGCGTTTGTCCATTACAAGAATATAGCGTATGGTTCGGTGATTACGTGGGGTATGAGAAAATGTATTAGGAAGGCATTTGAATCAGTGACGTGAAAATTTTTATTTACCCCCCCCCCCCTAATGTTGATAAAGAAGCCATGTCGGAAAAGCAACAAAGGACAACTATAAAGAGAACCCTTCCGAAGTAGTATGACGCCCCATGAGGTCAACTTAACATTCGAGGACGAATGTTCTTAACGGGGGGGAGAATGTTATGTCCCGTGTTTTCGGATAATTGGAAATCGAGAAATAATTAAGACTTGTGTGTTATGAGGAAATATTTTGATTCTAGTTGATGTGACTATGTTGGTTATGAAATCATTAATGTCAAGACATTGGGGAAGGCCGAGGGTAAATTTGGAATTTTGGAAATTAGTTTCGGGAATTACAAAACGAGACTTTTAATGAATTGAGCCAAGAAAAATTGATCAAGAATTGAGGCCCAAAGATAAAGGGTGGCCGGCCAAAGGCCAAGGCCCAAACCCAATTCCTTATGATCATGTGCCATGCATGTGGTCATATAATGGATATATATCAAGTTGCCTTGGTAATTATCAAGAACAAAACAAAAAAAAAATTGAAAAGTGAGCAACACCACAAAGAGGCTCTCGGCCGAATAGGGAAAGAGAGAAAGAAAAAAATTCCCAAGCCTTGTGTTTGATCCAAAAATCCTTGTTCTTCACATATTGTAAAGTACTCAAGACGCTCTCCGACGGGGTACAATTAGTTTGGCGGAAGGTGCGCGTTTGCGACAAGTTGGAAACTTAAGAAAAGGTAAGAATTTTGCCCCTCTAATGTTATGGAATTGATATGAATGTGTTAAGGATTGAGAATAGACGAGAATTCCGTTACTTTGATGTGTAGATGGGACCGTATGTGTGTCTGTGGTTAGTGTTGGGGCCGTGAGTTATAGGAAATAGAAGGCCATGTGAATTTGATCTTGTTTAGTTGGTTGTTGCGTCGTTGTGACATTTATGACGTAAATGATCGTTTAATGAATTGAATTGGCGTTGGAAAATGATTTCGGAACATTATGGGAAAGTATATACCTTTGGTGTATTTGTGTATATCATTGTATATTTATGATGCTAAAGACGTTAAATGTGACTTATGGTTGATGTTAATGAATTTGGAATGAAACAATGCGAGTTAGAATGTTCGCCGTAAGTTTTTGATGTTTTGGATGAAATATGGAAAGTAATGAACTTCGGGAAATTTTGTATATTGTTGGAGTGTAATTGGGATGGGTTTGAATAATCTTGAATGGGTGAATGAATACAATAATGTGGGCGTAAGTTTGGAATTGTGAAGTTTGAATGAAAGTTGTCAACTTGTGTAGTAAGGTAGAACTTTGAAGTTAGAATGATTTGATTGCGATTTATGTTGCTTGTGATGTTTGGGTTGTTGTTGTTGATTTATTTTGAGCCGAGCTAAGTCTCGGGGGTGTTAGATTTATAGGGGAAATGCTGCCGAAATTTCGGTAGCCAAGTATAACCCAAAGATTGAGATGTTAACTTTCATGAATAGTAACTGGTAAAAGTGACCATTTGCAGTTTTTGGACGAAACGGGAATTGAGATTTGACGAGCGTAAGGTGCAATCCAGGTATGTAAAGCCTACCTTTCCTTCTTTTGGCATGTCCTAGTTATACTAGGTTAAGATCGGACCCTCGGGGATAATTCTGCTCTTGGAAATCCGAGTTTAGTTTTGGCCACTATTCATTCAGCGCAATTGAAACATATTTCTTATAATTGGTTGCAAGAATGTTCAAACCTTCATAACTTTTGCTATTGTGTCCGAATCTCTCCGAAACTTTCGTAGATGGCTTTATGGAGCCTAAAGTCTGTGATTTGTGTCCGCCGCCTCGATTTGACTCAAGGTGGGCCCACAAGCCCCGAGGCTTCCCTTATTTGGTTTGTTTGGTTCATTTTCGTTCGATATGAAAAGTAATCATTTGCCTATGACTCAAAGGTCCGTTTGAAATTTCCTATATCGTTATTGAACGTTTGGACTATGAATGACGTTAGATTTTCGGAAAATGACCTATGAATTGTTTTTCAAAGGTTTTGCAGTTTGGAACTTCGCAACTTCCATATATTAACTCTGATCGAACTGACTCCTACTCCGAGCCTTCTGACGTCGGTATATGCCTATATGTAATTATATGTCGAGTCCTGTAATTTACTTTTGATATGCATATGGTTTCTGCACTACTCCGTTCGTGCCATTCGCTATGATTTCGTTCGTCGGTACCCGGGCCGGCTTTGTGATCGTGCGCGCTATACCATATTCGGAAGTATGATGTGTTATGGTTTCCGAGGCCTCGCCATAGGGCCGGTTACCGTTTATGGAGTTATGATGTGATATGGCATTTGATATGTTCTGATGATGTGATATGTGTGTGATACGATTTGTCTGGAGACTGTACGGAGATTTGAAAAACTTCTGGAGTATGATGTGTTGTGGCACCAGCGTCGGGGGGTGACCACGTTCCTAAGCCCTATACATGACTTTTATTTGCATTTGTACATTTATCTTCCGTACAGGTTTGATTTGCTACTTTGACGTTTGTGTTTGTTCCTTCTGACTCCAGTTATGATTGTGATTTCTGTACCTTCTGCTTTACATACTCAGTACTTCTCCCGTACTGACCCCCTGTTCTTCGGGGGGCTGCGTTTCATGCCCGCAGGTACAGAAGCTCGTTTGGGTGATCCTCCGGTTTAGGCTACCTATTCTGTTATTTTGGAGAGCTCCACTTGATCCGGAGCTTAACTTTTGGTACATACCTTTTGCTGTGTGTGTTTCTGTACATTTGTGGCTGTGTGGGTAAGGCGGGGCCCTGTCCCGTCATATGTTCGTATGTTCTGTTTTGTTTTAGAGGCCTGTAGTCATATTTGTGGGTCGTGGGTCCGGTGTGTTTGTATGTGGATCTGTTTTGCGTTCTTAAGCGGCACGTATGCTACTATGGCCAAGACGGCCCATGAGTTCGTACGTGTGTGTGTGTGCATTTGGGCGATGTATATTCCGCCACGTTTCTGATTTTGATATGACTGTTCTGCATGGGCGACCGCTTAAGATAAGTGTTCGATCAATGTTTGTGTGACGTCTGCTATTAGTTTTCAGTTTGAACAATGTATGTTAAGTCTGAATGAGTCTTAATATGATGATCTGGGTTGTGAGTTTGTTTGAGGTGCCTAAGTAGGGCACCAGTCGCGGCCCACGGGGTTGGGTCGTGACACACCCATATAGAATCATACTTGCTTCGGGAAAGAGGTAATCCCACAATAAAATCCATATTGATCACTTCCCATTTCCAAGTAGGGATTTCCATTGCCTGCAATAATCCTCCTGGCTTTTGATGTTCGATTTTCACTTGCTGTCAATTTGGACATTGAGCTACAAATTCTACTATATCTTTCTTCATGCCATCCCACCAATATATTAATTTGAGATCATGATACATCTTCGTTGCACCTGGGTGAATAGAATACCGAGAATAATGAGCTTCTTCGAGGATTCGATGACGTAATTCTGCAACATTCGGAACATATAGCCTGCCTCGGTATCTAAGAATTCCATCCATAGAAGTTTCAAATGGAGACTTCTCTTTTTCATGAAATGTGTCTCTATAATGGCTCAACTGAGGATCTTCATATTGACGCTCTTTTACTTCCATATTCAGGGACGAAACTGTGGGATTATTAATACCAATTCCTGCACAACCTGAATCAATTACACGTAATCCAAGATTAGCTAGTTAGTGGAGCTCATGAATTAATTCTTTCTTCTCCGGAGGAACTTCACATAGGCTGCCCATCGATCGGCGGCTAAGCGTATCAGCTACTACATTTGCCTTTCCGGGGTGGTATAAAATACCCACATCATAATCTTTCAATAATTCTAACCACCGCCTCTGCCGCGGATTTAACTCCTTTTGTTTGAAAATGTATTGAAGACTCTTGTGATCTATATAAATATCGACATATACACCATACAAGTAGTGTCTCCACATCTTTAATGCATGAATAACTGCAGCCAATTCGAGATCATGAGTTGGGTAGTTCTTTTCATATTTCTGCAACTGTCTCGAAGCATAAGCGATGACTTTATGGTGCTGCATTAACACACATCCTAACCCAATACCGGAAGTATCACAATATACAACATAACCATCTGGCCCTTCTGGGAGTGTTAAGACCGGAGCTGAAGTTAACCTATCCATCAATTCCTGAAAGCTACTCTTACAAGCATTATTCCACTTAAATTTAGCTGACTTCTGGGTTAGCTTCGTCACTGGGCCGTAAATAGAGGAAAATCCTTCTACTAACCTTCTATAGTACCCTGCCAATCCCAGAAAATTATGGACTTCTGTAGGCGTCGTCGGCCTTAGCCAAGTCTTCACAGCTTCAATTTTCTGAGTATCAACTCGAATGCCATCATCTGAAATAACATGACACAAAAATGTCACAGAATTCAGCCAAAACTCGCACTTTGAGAATTTTGCATACAATTCTCGAGTTTGAAGAATTCCTAGAACAATACGTAAATGGTCTGCATGTTCTGTGTGCGAGAGTATACCAGAATATCATCAATGAATACTATTACGAATAAATCCAAGAGAGTCCTAAATACGTTATTCATCAAATTCATGAACACTGCCGGAGCGTTAGTTAACCTAAATGTCATCACTCGGAATTCATAATGGCCATATCTCGTTCTAAAAGTTGTTTTGGGAATATCTTCTTCTTTAACTCTCACTTGGTGATAACCTGACCTCAAGTCTATTTTGGAAAACCACTTGGCACCCTGTAGTTGATCAAATAAATCATCAATTCTCGGAAGAGGATATTTGTTCTTTATCGTCACCTTATTCAACTGCCTATAATCAATGCACATTCGTAGGGAGCCATCTTTCTTTCTTACAAATAGGACAGGTGCTCCCCACGGTGATGACCTGGGTCTAATAAACCCCTTCTCAAGCAAATCTTTCAATTGTACCTTTAACTCTTTCAATTATGCCAGAGCCATTCGGTAAGGAGGAATAGAAATAGGCTTAGAATCCGGCAACACATCAATAAAGAAATCAATCTCTCTTTCCGGAGGAAGGCCTGGAAGTTCATCTGGAAATACATCCGAAAATTCACTCACTACCGGAGTGGATTGGAAAGTTGCCGACTTTGCTTCGGTGTCATGAACTCGGACTAAGTGATAAATATAGCCTTTTGCTATCATCTTTCTCTCATTAAGGTAGGAAATAAACCTACCTCTTGGAGATGCTGTATTACCCTTCTATTCAAGCACGGGCTCTCCCGGAAATTGAAATCGAACTGCTTTCATTCGGCAATCAACATTAGCATAACATGAGGCCAACCAATCCATACCCATAATCACATCGAAATCTAACATTTCCAACTCAACTCAATCAGCTTTCGTCTGGCGGTCGCATATCACAATTACACAATTTTTGTACACTTGTTTAGCTATCACGGGATCACCAACCGGAGTAGATACATCAAAAGGTTTAATTGGCTCGAGTTTCACCCCAATACGACCAGCAACATACGGAGTAATATAAGAGAGGGTAGAACCCAGATCTATCAATGCATACACATCATGGGAAAATACAGATAATATACCTGTAACCACATCCGGGGAGGACTCAAGATCCTGTCGTCCGGCTAAAGCATACATACGGGGCTGAGTGGCACCTGAAGTAGATGCTCCCCCTCTGCCTCTACCTCGACCTGCTGGGATCTAGGGAGTCTGCCCTACCGGGCGCACTGAAGAGGAACCAGCTGCTGATCTTGTGGGCTGAACCCCACCTCTACCATACCTCGAGGGACAATCATGCATCAAGTGCCCGACCTTTCCACAAACATAGCAAGAATCTGTGCCCTGGCGACATGGCCCTGAATGTAATTTTCTTCACTGACTACATCGTGGAACTGGTGGTCTCCTCTGACTATAATCACCCCCAAACTGGGAACCTGAAGCTTTCGAACTCTAACCCTGTCCTAAAGGAATGGAGTCGTCAAATCTCCTACCTGCAAATCGTGGAGGTGCACTAATCGCCGACTGGCCCGAGTGTCTGGGATATGTCTGCCTCGATCCCCCTCTATAATCACTACCTGCCCCCATAGATTTGGCCCTCTTGCTTTGCCCTCTATCAATATCACGATCACCCTTTTGTGGATGTTGTTGTCCTTCTAAATTCTGGACATGGGCTTGAATGCGGGAAATATCCATTCCGTCTTGCAATGAAGCCGTCAAACAATCCTTAAATAAATGTGGCCCTAAGCCACTCACAAACCTGTGCACCCTATCTCCCATGTCGGCCACCATAGTCAGGGCATATCTAGCCAATGAATTTAACTAAAGGCTATACTCCCGAGCACTCATATTTCCTTGTTTCAAATTTAAAAATCTATCCACACTAGCTCGGCGGACCTCGGGTGGCAAATAGTGGCGGATGAAGGCATCTACAAATTCTTGCCAAACGGGAGCAGACGTGTTCTCTTTTCTTGATGACATCCAATTATTGTACCATAATACCGCCACATCCCGGAGTCTATATAATGCCAACTCCACAGATTCAGTTTCAGAGGCATGAATAATCTTCAATGCTCTCAACATTTCATCGATAAAACTTTGCGAGTCTTCATCCGGCTTTGACCCAAACTCCGGGGGATTCAAACTTATGAAATCACGGGCTCTAGTACTAATGGCCCTGTTGCTTGAACCCGAACCTTGCCGTTGTGCCCGGGCGGCAACTAACTGCGTCAATAGATGAATAGCCTCGATCACTTGTTGACTCGAAGTAGCCGGTAGAGGAACTGGAGGCATAGGAGCTGGAGCTGAAGCTCCCTCTTGTTCTTCTAAATTGGGTGGAGTGGAGGAAGTATTAGATGGGGCCTCATTATGTGATTCACCCTCTTCTACATTGATTGGTGGCTCTCTCTCTACCCGCCTTTTCATTGTAATCTTACCTTCTGGGCAGCTGTAACTTTTCCCTTTGGCGGCATATCTGAAATCATAGCATACTATAAGGGAGGAGATAATCTTATAACACAGCTCTATCGCACGATCTCTTAAGATGAAAGATGGTCATTTTTCCTAAATGCCCTGTAGCCTCCTGTTTATTAGTGTGGCGCGCAACACACCATAAACAAGACTCTACTAGACACGGCTCGTAGACACTTCCTAGGACTGAACTGCTCTCATACCACTTTTGTCACGACCCGACTAGGGCCATGACGGGTACCCGGGGCTAACCACCGAGCACCGCTCATACCATTACCCATCATACTCATCAAGCGTTCATTCATTAATCTTATACTCAAATTATAGGAAAACCATTTTCACTTGGAAACATAATTACCTTTATATGCATAAGCCCTTCGGCTATCAAAATAATGTACATACAATAGGGACATCGTGAGACCATGTTACCCACACATACGTATCTACGAGCCTCTACTAGAATACTAGACATATGGACGGGACATGGCCCCGTCATGGCCAAAACACACACACACACACACACACATATATATATATATATATATACACACACAAAAGGATAAATCAATGGCACCTCCAGAATAATAGGGTGCTCTCAAAGTCTGCTAGTAGCTCCTACGAGTCTGGATCACTTCCCTGCCTACCTGTGGGCATGAACACAGCGTCCAAAGAAAACGGACGTCAGTACGAACATTGTACTGGGTATGTAAGGCATGGATGAAATGGACATAACAGAGAAATCATAAGACATAAGATGAAAATATAACCTGCTTAACTTTTAAGAGTGGATACATTTCATACATATATCATATATTCGTAGTACATGTACTATCATATCATATATCATATATTCGTAGTACATGTACTATCATATATATATATATATATATATATATATATATATATATATATATATATATATATATATATATATATATATATATATATCATCATTGTTAACCCGCGTCCGGGTAAACCTCATACGCCGCCCACTAGTGGTGATCGTGTCTGGCCTTCTAGGCGCAGTGGAATCATAAGAAGCTCGCCTTAACGGTGACATGTCTAGGCATTTGGGCACAGTGGAATCACAAGCAGCTCGCCTTTGCAGTGACATGTCCAGCCATTTAGGCACAGTGGAATTGTATCATCGTGAGCACATAATAAACTTAACATTATTGTACATCTCATAGGCATATCATGACCTTATCATAACTTAGCATCATTATACATTTATCATCAAAACATACATTAGAACTTGAAGGTAACTATGGCGATTTCAGGGTGACATAAGGTCATGAACCCCCAATTACATTATGGTGTGATCATAATCATTATGTCTCACCTTGAGGGGACTAACATTTTAAGGTGAGTGTACACAAGGAAAAACATCAATGGAACCGTGCTTAGGATCATAAACCTCATGGTCATCGTATATTACTCGAGGATTCTCTATACTTAAACTCATCATCATCATTATCATGCTCGTATTGTATCGCTTTTCCTTATCATGTGCGTATGTAGCTCTTTATAGTCATGGACTCGTAATTTCCGTTATTTAGGAAGATTATGGAAAAAATGGAAGATTCATGCCATAGGAGTCATGCCTTAGAAGGAAAGAATTAGCCTTACATACCTCTTTCGCTTAGCTATTCTATCGTTTGATCGTTCTCTTTCGATGCTCGCATTTCTACCTTCAAGAAAGTTCGTATTAACATTAGTTAATCGATTATAAGAACATGCTTACTAAGGCTAGAGAAAATTGCGCAATATTTCCTTTGTTTATACAACTTTCCTCATATTACATATCAACTCTCAAACCTCCATAACAACATTCACAATATTATAAGCAACAATCGTCATTCATCTACATTATCCACATTTCACAATTTCACTTCAATTCCTCCACAATCATGGTCATAGTACACTATTACGTTCACTCATATACAATCTTTATCCCATGTTCTTAATATCATTTATAACGTGATCATAATCATAACATATCAAGGATCATGACTGAATCTAAGCTACTACTCAAAAATAACACTATTCCCACATTCATGAGCCATTTTATATCTACTTCTACAATCCAAGTCCTTCAACCTCTCAATACCTTAAATAACATGGAAAGACCATAAAACTTACCTTAGATGGCGTAGGGATAAGCCTTGGGTGGAAATGCTTCACTTGAGCCAAAACCCTAGTTCACCTCCAATGAAATTTCTTAAGTTGGATGATCTCTAATGAGTTTCTTACACTTGGTTTTCTTAGTTTGATGAAGTTGATCATAAATTTCTCTTGAGTTCTTATGGAGGAAGAGTGGAGAGGGTTCTGGAGAGTTCTTGAAGTGTTGGGTGAAAATGAAATGAAATAATGAACTTGGTCCCCTTTTTAATAACTTAAAAATCTGATCCGTCGGGAAAATATTTGGACACTTATACAGTCCGTACAAACTTATACGGTCCGTATAAATGACTGTGAAATTGCCGCTTCAACATCTCGCTTCTGTGACCATTATACGGCACATTATACGGTCCGTATAAGTGACCGTATAATCCCATCAGTGAGGGACCTTCACTGTGATGATTGTGCGGACCATTATACGGACCGTATAATTGGCCGTGTAACCCATCTTTTCTCTTATCTTGTTCTCGTCACTTCGTTTTATCTCCAATCCTTATGGAACCTTCTTGATACTTGTTTAACACCTCATTAACGATCTAAGGGATGTTATAATTCTTCTCCAAGACACTATTAAATCATCATTAACTTATTACTCGTAAATCCTTTCCGATACACATCGTATGCCTTGCCCTCTCTTGGCAAACTTTCTCCTCTTACTACAAATGTCTTTGCAAATCTCAGTTAAGGCCATCAAATGTCATTTCTCACTTATTGCAATACCGTATATTTCGTGCCTTTCGTTAGTCTATTCACTGTGCATCAACGGGGAATTTTCCGTGGTGTAACATGTATACTAGAGGGGGATTATCTATTTGTTTACCATCATTGTTACCTGTTTTCAAAATGTTGTGATTTCATGAAAGCTACACTATGATGCTAAGTATATATAGTGTATAAAAAATGCATATGTATCAAGTATCAAGTATTTATAAAGAATATATATTGAAAGCAATGTACAAAGGAGTGTAAAGAAGACATACCTTGTTTGTATATTAGTGTATTTGTTAGTAAAATAAGTCTATATCTATTGGTATAAAAGGTATACCGGTCAGTGTAAAGAATGTATACAACCATACAAAAGGATGTATAAAAATATAAGAATATGTAAAATAGGTATATCAAGTATATAAAGAATGTGCGACTATGTATATAAAAGAATGTATGTATATTAAACATATAAATAATGTATATCAAGTATAAAAGAGTGCATATCAAACATAAAATGTATAAAGAATTTTATATCAGTGCATAAAGAATGTAAAATGAATTTATGGATTTTCATTGGTGTAAAAAGATTACATAACAAAAGAATTCAGAAAAAGTGAAGTCAATTTAACTTGTTTCTACCGTTTCGCAAAAGAGTGTTTGTTTGATGAATATCCTATCAAAAGAGTAAGGCATAAAAGGATTGTCAAAAAGTATTTGTAAAAAATAAGTACAAGAAATTATGTATAAAAAAAGGAGTGAAAAGATATAGTGCCTTTAAATAATAAAAGATTTGTAAATAGACGGCCGACTTACCTAGCGTCAAAATGGGTAACTTAACTAAAATGCATATTAGTGTATACAAAAGAATATAAAATTCATGTTATAAAAAGTTTATTAGAAGTGTATAAATAATATAAAACAGAGGATGGACTAATATTTTTGCCTAAACGCCAAAAGTGTGAATTAATTAACAAAGTATTTATACCAAGTCAATTTAACTTATTTATGAAAGTATTGACGGCTTAAGTCTTGCCTAAAGAGAAATGGCAAATCTTAAGTTAAATAGAAAAGACGAGAAGTAAATAAATATCTATGTCCGTCATTCCAAAATAAAATTTTCACTCTACTACGTGTTTATGTTTTGTACAATTTTAAAGAACGCGGAAAGTAAATACAAACAGTGATTCGGGTTCCTTCCAAGCGTCGTCTTCGAGAAGTATCTCCGGATACCTATATAAACACTTTGTAAAATGTCAGTAAGAGAATAAATAATTATCGAATGAATTAAGAAAATAATTAATAAACTTAAAAATAAAAACCCGTCTTTTGTAAAAAGGATGGAAATTCCTTCATCGGCAATTTGGGTTTCGTATTCGCCTAAATGAGTTTAAATAAATGGTAAAAAGAGTAAAAGTGTCAACAACAGTCCTGGGTAGCGCAATCGCAACGAGTCCGGCCAGTGTCAATCACAATACCATTGGCCACCGAGAGAGTATTTTCCAGGCACAAAAAACCAACATTTCATTTAGCAAAAAATAATGTAAAATATTTCAAAGCAAGAACAGTAATAGTGGGCTGTAGCCGAACGATAACAAAACGATCAAAATAGTAATGAATTTGTAGCAGCAAGAGTTATTGGACAATGATAGTAGCAATGACAAAGCAATGAAGTTAGTGATGGAGCATCACTAACAGAAAAAATCGGCAAAAGCTATAACAAAGAAAAACCAGTCCAACCAAGATTGAAATTAGCAGTTAATGAATGGAAATATAGTAGCAAATGTTTTGGGCAGCGAGCAAGACAAATTTTCACCGAAAAAATTCAAACTCATGCCATATCGTCCGTCTGCAACAAAAATCGAATAGGGGCGGAAAACAGTAGCAAAACAAGGCAAAAACAGTCACCACCAGCTAAAAAAATAGCAAGTGGAACAACCAATTAAAGAGGTAGCCGGAGATGGCGTTTTCCGAATAGAATAAATTACTTTGACGTTGAAGAACACCGGAGCAAGACGAAAAGGTTTAAATTCAACCACAAAATGACCGTCCCAAGTAGATTTGGGGGTTTCAAACCACTAACAGTGGTTTGGCGGAGCCCATAGTAAAGTGACGAGGAAACAGTACTGGGGAGAGGAGGAAAGAGATGTTGGTTGTTTTTGGTTTGTTCGCGGTGCTGGAAAGTGGTGGGCAACATGACTGGTGGTGTGGCGGTAGGCTGCCAGTGACGAGCGGAAGTAAATAGGGCTAGAGGGGAGAGAGAGGAGTGCGGGCTGGTGGTTTCATGGTGGAGGGGCTGGCAGAGTCTTATTAGATTCCGGTGAACTCATTGGAAAACATAGTGAAAAAGGAGGTTTTGAGCTCATGAGTGAAAATAGGGAAAAATAAAGGAACACCCTAAACAAAAATTTGAAACTATGTACATGGAAAAGTAGAAATGCCGAGTCCCTTTTACTTATAATATAAAAGGCCAAATACATATGTAGCCCCTTGAACTTGTCAATATTTTCTATTTAGACACCTCAACTAAGGGTATGACCTATTAAACACATGATCTATATTCAAATTGTGTCTATTAAACACTTTAGTGACAATCTCTCACAAAATTCAAGAGCGTGAGTCTCAAACGCAACCTGGAAAATAAACAAATCACTGTGTGATACCTGGAAATAAAAAGAGCACACACTCTCTCTCTCTCTCTCTCTCCTCATTTTTCCCATAATTTCCCCTCACTCTTCGTTTTCTTCAAGCCCCCTCACCAGAGCTCCGAAGCTGATAAGTCTTTGTTCAAGATTAACCCCTCCGAAGAAAATCGCGCAATTTGAATTTTTCCTTATTTAGATTATCAATTTTTAATAGAGATTTTTTACATATTAGATATACTCGAAAGAGTACTAGTTTCAACCCGATGTCGTACTAAATGTTAATACAGTTTAAACTTTACACAATCATGTCTATTAATTCAATAAATTTTTGTGATAAGTATTAATTAAAAAATAAGAATCCCCCCCCCCCTCGCACCATGTTTGTTATATCCCGTATTTTGTACATTCGGATATCTCAAGATAGTCGTGGTAAGTTAAGGGCAAGACTATTTTCCGGTTTGTCTTAGTGCACAAGTTGCTTATAAATATTAGTGTTATGGAAATATGGAGAAAGGCTAGGGGTAAAAAGGGAAATTCACAAGGTGGTTCATGGTAATATTGAGGAAGGCTAGGGGAAAAAAGGGAATTTCACAAAACCTTCAAGAAGGTTCATGAAAGGGCCACTTTGGCCGTGTGAGTAGTGGGTGTGGTCCCCACCCCATGGCTTGGCCAATTGCTTCAAGCCACAAGTGGGGACATGTGTTCACTTGATATTTGTAGAAACTAAGTATATATATATATATATGAGAGATGGCCAATTCATCTATTATTTTAACATAAGAAAACTTGGAAAGAAAGAAGAGAAGAAGAAGAAGGACCATTCGGCCGAGCTAGCCGAATTGGAGGCTACAAAAGTTGATCAAGAAAAATTATTTTCTTCTAGTATTCCAACCAATTGGAACGTCCCTAACAACATGGAGTGGTTGTTGGAGCAAGCCAAGCATTTATTTGAGTGATCTACAAACCCTAGCCAAGTTAAGAAGTGAAGTGAGAAAGGTAAGGTCTGATCTTCTTTTACATGTGTCATGGATGATATGTACATGTTGTAGTGTGTAGAAATGGATGAAATTCATGAAATATGTGTGTGTAAGTGATGGCCGAATAGGGGTGGTGTTGTGTAGATATGATGAATTGATTTTATTTAGTATTTTGATTGTTATAGTTGTGGATTCCATAATGAAAATGAAGGTTTGATGACTTGAAATGAAGTCGTAATCGTTATGGGATTGTTGTAGAAGTTAATGTGCCGTTAGAATGATTTCTTATGTTTGCATGAATAATATTGTTAACATGTGGTTGTCATACTTCATGAATTTGGAGGGAAAGAATGTGTTGTTGTTGGTTATGTTGAGTTGAGAGGATTCGGGAGGTGTTGTATATTGTTTGGGCCGTTTTGAACATTGCGCGGATTGTTAAAGTGTTCTTGAGTCTTGTTTGGAAGCTCTCGGGCTAGTGCTTAAATGTGTAAGTATTGATGTTGGCTTGATTATATGTGGTTGAATTGAATATAAATGAAATGCCGTCGAATTGTGTAGAAAGGATTGCTAGTGTTAGAATGCATTATGAATTAATTGTTGAAGTTGGAGATATGATTGTTGGTATTGTTGTTGATAATTTGACCGAGTTGAATTCTAGGATTGTTGTTGATAATTTGGCTGAGTTGGATTCTCGGGGTTGGTTGTATTTACAGGGGAAATGCTGCCGAAATTTCTGTAGATAAAGTGTTAGTTTAGAATTGGATTCTTAAGTAGCTATAGCTAATGTTTGGTGTTTACTAACATTGTTGTAGATTTTGGAAAAGCCGAGACTTAAGTTCGGATTAGCTTAGGAAGCGGACAAGGTATGTAAGGCTTACCCTTTCTTTCTTTTGGCATGTCCTAGAGCCGAGGAAGGTATGATACGCACCTTGGGGTTACTCTATTCTTTGATTCCGAGCTTGTTTATGATTCTTATTCACTTCTTGTCACGAGCATGTTTAGTACAGTCGAGTTTATTGTATGATTAATTAATGAATAAGCATAAAGAGTTTCTGTTCCTAAAATAGTTCTGTAAGTTTTAATGTCCATAACTTTCGTAAATGATCTCGGATTGCTTTGAAACGTTCGTAAAGGTTTCTGTACTAAAATGTCCATAATTTTCTCATACTAAACCGGATTGACTTGAAACGTGTTTGTGATCCTTCGAGTGTCGGCTAGCGTATCTTTCTATCGAGTCTTAAAAATTGAGTTATGTGCATATAGTTTCTCATTACTCTGCTCGTGCATGCCTCAATGTATCCTTCACTGAGTCCCGGGCCAGGATACGTTCTCGTGCGTACTCCACTGCATTGTTCACCGAGTCCCTCAGTTGCGGGCCGGGATACGTTATATGTATATGTATATGATGATATGATGATACAGGGATGGCGGCCAGGACGGCATATGATGACTCCATTCACCGAGTCCCGCACTAGAGGGCCGGGATACGTTATGCATATATGATATATGATGTTGACACGCATGATTTTATCCACCGAGTCCCTCACTGGAGGGCCGGGATACGTTATATGTATATATGATATATGATGTTGATATGCATGGTTTTTTGATTTAAAAAGGCAAGTGTATTGATGTCTTTAAAAGTCATACTTGTTTCTGGTAAGTCTCCGTGTTTGTTATGGTCCCCTTTACTACATTTCATGCCTTACATGCTCAGTACATATTCCGTACAGACCCCCTTTCTTCGGGGGCTGCGTTTCATGCCACGCAGGTGTTTACAGATGAGTAGAAGCCATTGTAGAAGATGTTCCAGCGGAATTGGCGAGCTCTGTTTCCTCCTGGAGTGTTGCCGAGTCAGAGTATTCATGCTATGGTATCTTGGTCGATGTTAGAGACTTTGCAGACAGAGTCACGTGTATAGAATGTCAGTCTTGTAAGCGGCTCCACCAGCCGATGTGTCATTATGCATTATGTTACAAGTTTCCTATGGTTATAGACTTTACTTGATGTGAGAACGACGAAAAGAATGTTTCTGAAACTCTTTACTATGTATTTCATTTTTATTTGATTTAAGAGTCCAAAGAGATTATGAGTGTAATAAAAGTCAGCGGGTTCGCTCGGCCCTAAATAAGGGTCGGGTGCCCATCACACTCTAGCGAGATTAGGGTGTGACAATGTTATACCTCGGAAGATTTTGAGATTTTGCGTCGTTGTGCTATAATTCGTCATGAGGAGGTTATAGGACTCCTTAGATGGTTAATGAATGTTTACATAAGTGTCACGATCCGACTAGGGCCGCGACGAGCACCCGACGCTCCCCCACCCGGGCACCCCTTTAACATACTTTCACATAACGTCTAGGTGAGCCCTAAATCAAATCATGCATTCTAGCCATCAATCATACTAGTCCCAATTGGACGACAACATTTCTTATATCATCATAGGCATCTATGCCACATCAATGTACATAGGCCGACAAGGCCAACAAAATGACATAAAAAAATATAGGCGACAAGGCCAAACACATCTAACCACATACACATGTCTACAAGCCTCAAAGAAGGTTATAACATATCACATGAGCGGGACAGGACCCCGCTATGCCCATAATTATGTACACAAAAGAATAAGTACCCAAAAGCTATAGCTCCGAATGAAATGGAGCTCCGCTATTTAGTCCCTGAAAATATAGCTATGGATCAAGCCTGTCTCCCTGTGCACCTGCGGGCATGACGCAGCGTCCACAAACAAAAGGACGTCAGTACGGAGAATGTACTGAGTATGTAAAGCATGATCAATATCAATATGAAAGCTTAAGAGTCAACATATGAGATAGCATAACATGGGAGATAATAATAACGTCGTCATAGCCCTTACTTGCTTTCCACAAGGACATTCCATTTCTATTGCGTATCCATGCACATACATCCATATCCGTATTTATTTACCTTCACATTCATTTTTATAACAAATTGTACTCATATTGATGTCATACACACACACACACACATATATATATATAACTATAGCGTGCCCGACCATAAAGGTTCGGTGTTTCATACATACTTGGCCAACCAAGGCTCAAGGTCATACATACCTGGACCTACCAAGGCCTCAGGGTTATCCGTACCTTCTGCAAAAGTGCGCGCGCGTTTCATAATCATATACATACTCTATACATATTCATATACATATATTCTTACCCGACGTCATAAGCTCGGGGTCTTATTATAGCCCTTCATAGGCACACATACATATAATAGCTCATAAGCATCTTTAGCATCATTTTATTCTCATCATCATTACTATCATTGTCATTATCGTTACATCTACCCTATAGGCTTACTCGTCATACGAGGAACTTAGTACAATCATAGCACATCGAGCATCAGGAGCTTACTAGCTCGAAGAATCAAATCATTTGAAGGGAATCATAGTCTTATAGGAGATTTAGACGTTTGGCCAAAGAACCATGCCTTATGAAAGAAGAGTTAGCCTTACATACCTTTTCGTTCGACTATATAACACTTGCACGTTCCCTTCCACGCTTGCGTTTATACCTTCATCAAGGTCATACTATTGTTAGAATGGACAACTAGCAAAAATGGCTAAAGCTAGGGAAAATCGGACAACATCTCCTTTATTTATACAATATTCCTCCATATTGTAATTCAACTCCCAAACGTCAACAATACATTTACAATATCATAACAATAGCCTTTTGTCATCTACATTATCCATATTCTCAATTCACTTCCAATTTTCCATATTCAAGACCATAACACACAATTTCGTCCATTCACATACAATGCCTATTTCATGATCATAACGCCAGTATAACCCATTCATGTCACAACACAACAACAATCATGATTCAATTCAGACTATTTCTCAAAACGTCACTATTCATCTTTCATGACCCATTTTGCTATACTCTTCTAAAATCCAAGCATTTAAACTTCCAAATACCTTAAACAACATATAAATACCATAAATCTTACCTTAGATGTTGTAGGAACAAGCCTTATTCGAAATACTCCATTTAAGCAAAAACCCTAGTTTTTCTCCATTTGGATTTCTTCACTTGAATGGTCTTTAATGGGTTTGCTTACACTTGATTCACTTATTTTGTGTTGTTGATCACTAAAAACCCTTGAAAACATATGGAATATATGTAGAGAGATGTTTTAGAGAGAAGGATGAAATGTGGAAATGATTTCATGAACTTGGTCCCTTATTTAATAACCCATCACCGGTCTGTCGGGTTCAATATACGGTCCATTATACGGTCCTTATAATCATTATACGGTCCGTATAATTGACTGTGAAATGTGTCTTTCCTTCACCCTTCACTGTGAACGTTATACGGTCCATTATACAGGCTGTATAAATTTTTACGGTCCGTATAACTCCACCAGCGAGCAACCTTTTCTGTGATGGTTCTACAGTCCATTATACGGCCCGTAAAACATTATACGGTCCGTATAATGAGCTGTATAACCCATCAGTCCATTGCACTTGTTCTCATCGCTTCGTTTGATCTCCAAACCTTATAGAACCTTCTTAACACTTGTTTAACACTTCATTAGCAATCTAAGGGATGTTATAACTTTTTCCCAAAATGCCCTTAAGTCATCATTAACCCGTTACTCGTATTTTTCACTAGTTCATTCACTTGCGTACCAACGGAAGATTTTCCGAGGTGTAACATTCTTCCCCCCTTAAGAACATTCGTCCTCGAATGTTAAGCACTCGGGGATTCTATAGAAATTTCGCCAGAGTCTCCTCTGTAATATGGCACTACCATCCTGTCACAACAACCCATAATATTGATGCCTCACAGGGCCACAACATAATAGCATTAAAATTTGGCCTCACGCGACCAAAAACATAAAAGAAAGTATACATACCTTATGATTTTGGCGCCTCATCTTGGCCCTCGTCCAAAGGCTGGAATAGATGTGGGTATTTAGATCGCATACTTTCTTCCGCTTCCCATGTCATTTCTTCTCGATTGTTATTTCTGCAAAAAACTTTAACTGAGGCCACTTCTTTGTTTCTAAGCCTCCGTACATGCCTATCTAGTATGGCAATGGGTATTTCATCATAGGCTAGCTTCTCTGTCATTTGCACATCATTTACTGGGACGATCCTAGTAGGATCTCCAACACATTTCCGAAGCATCGAGACATGGAAAACTGGATGGACTGACTCCAAATCTGGAGGTAGATCAAACTCATAGGCCACCTTGCCTATCTTGCGCACAATCTCATAAGGCCCTATATACCGGGGACTAAGCTTCCCCTTTTTGCCAAATCTCATAACGCCCTTCATTGGCGACACTTTAAGGAATACCCAATCTTTAATTTGGAACTCTAAGTCCCTTCGACGATTATCCGCATAGGACTTCTGGCGACTTTGAGCTGCTAAAAACCGATCTTGTATGAGCTTGACTTTCTCTATGGCTTGCTGGACTAAGTCTGGCCCTATCAACTTAGCTTCTCCAGTTTCAAACCACCCAATTGGGGATCTGCACTTTCGCCCATATAAAGCCTCATACGGTGCCATTTGAATGCTAGAATGATAACTATTATTGTAAGCAAATTCAATGAGTGGCAAATGATCATCCCAACTACCTCCAAAATCTATCATACATGCCCGTAACGTATCTTCAAGAGTCTGAATAGTACGTTCGGCTTGTCCATCGGTCTGTGGATGAAATGCCGTGCTAAGGCTCACTTGGGTCCCTAAATCCGCTTGGAAAGACTCCCAAAATTTAGTTGTAAACTGAGTTTCTCTGTCTGAGATAATCGATACTGAACACCATGGAGTCTCACTATCTCTTTAACATACAGTTTTGCATAATCTTCAGCCACATACGTCGTCCTGACTGGCAAGAAGTGAGCTGACTTTGTGAGTCTATCTACAATCACCCATATGGAATCATGCTTACGTCGAGAACGGGGTAAGCCTGTAATGAAATCCATGTTAATCACTTCCCACTTCCAAGTTGGGATTTCTATAGCTTGCAACAATCCGCCCGGCTTTTGGTGCTCGATTTTCACTTGTTGGCAATTAGGACATTGAGCCACAAATTCCGCTACATCTTTCTTCATCCCATTCCACCAATATACAGACTTGAGACCACGATACATTTTCGTCGCTCCGGGGTGGACAGAATAATGGGAACAATGAGCTTCTCTCAATATTTAGTGGCGTAGCCCCGCCACAACGGGAATACATAATCTGCCTCGACATCGAAGGACTCCGTCTCCTGAAATATCAAATGATAACTCCTCTTTCTGGGGTAGTGTATCTCTGTACTGCATTAGCATGGGATCTTCGTATTGCCACTCTTTCACCTCTGCAACTAGCGACGAAACTGTTGAATTCTGAATAGTAGTTCCCTTGTTACCTGATTCCACTACTCGGACTCCTAGGCTAGCTAATTGCTGAAGCTCACGAGTCATTTCTCTCTTCTCCGGTCGTACATCACATCAACTTCCCATAGATCTGCAGCTAAGAGCATCAGCTACAACATTCGCCTTTCCGGGGTGATACAAGATATCAACATCATAATCTTTTAGCAACTCTAGCCATCGTCGTTGCCGCAAATTCAACTCTTTCTGCCTGAAAATATACTGAAGGCTCTTATGATTGGTATAAATATCCACATGGACACCATATAAATAATGTCTCCATATCTTTAAAGCATGAACCACTGCGGCCAATTCTAGATCGTGGGTCGGATAATTCTGCTCATGTTTCCGCAGTTGCCTTGAAGCATATGCAACCACTTTACCATGCTGCATCAATACACAACCTAGCCCAACACCTGAAGCATCACAATAAACAACATATCCTTCCAATCCCTCTGGAAGTGTCAAGACCGGTGCAGAAGTCAACCTATCTTTCAACTCTTGGAAACTACGTTCGCAAGCATCTGTGCACTGAAACTTTGCCAATTTCTGGGTCAATCTTGTAAGTGGTGCAGAAATAGAAGAACAACCCTCAACGAATCTCCTGTAATAACCTGCTAAGCCCAGAAAGCTACGAACCTCTGTAGGAGTTGTGGGCCGTGGCCAAGTCTTCACAGCCTCAATCTTTTGGCTATCCACTCGAATACTATCGGCTGCAACAATATGCCCTAGGAATGCCACTGAGTTCAACCAGAACTCGCATTTGGAAAACTTTGCAAACAAATCTCGAGTTCGAAGAACTCTAAGGACAATACGCAAATGATCCGCATGTTCTGCCTCGGATCTAGAATACACCAAGATATCGTCGATGAATACAATCACGAACAAATCCGGGCCTGAACACATCGTTCATCAAGTCCATGAACACTGCCGGCGCATTGATTAGCCCAAATGACATTACTCAGAACTTAAAATGGTTGTATCTAGTTCTGAAGGCTGTCTTAGTGATATCTTTCTCCCTAACTCTTACTTGGTGATACCCGGACCTCAAATAGATCTTTGAAAACCATTTGGCACCTTGCAACTGATCAAATAAATCATCAATCCTCGGAAGAGGATATTTTTTCTTAATCGTCACTTTATTCAATTGCCGATAATCAATGCACATTCTCAACAAGCCATCTTTCTTTCGGACAAACAATACGGGTGCTCCCCACCGGGATGAACTAGGCCTAATGAAGCCTTTATCAAGCAAATCTTCCAATTGCTCCTTCAACTCTTTCAATTCTGCGGGAGCCATTCTATAGGGAGGAATAGATATAGGCTTAGTGTCTGGCAACACCTCAATAGCAAAATCAATCTCCCGCTCGGGAGGAAGGCCTGGAAGCTCTTCCGGGAACACATCCGGGAATTCATTCACCACTGGAACTGACTGTAGAGTCGGCGACTCAGCTTCTACATCTTTAACTCGTACTAGATGATAAATACACACTTTTGTGATCATTTTCCTTGCCTTTAGATAGGAAATAAACCTACCTTTTGGTGATGCCGTATTTCCTTTCCATTCTAAAACTGGTTCTCCCGGAAATTGGAAACGAACCATTTTCATCCGGCAATCAATATTGGCATAACAAGAAACCAACCAATCCATACCCATAATGACATCAAAATCTACCATCTTTAGTTCATACAAGTCAACTATAGTACGGCGGTCACATATCACAACTACACAATCTCTATATACTCGGCTAGCTATTACCGATTCACCCACGGGTGTAGACACCTCAAAAGGTTTGATCGACTCCGGCTCGATTATAAATCGACCGGCTATATAGGGAGTAACATATGACAATGTGGAGCTCGGATCAATCAAAGCATATACATCATGAGAGAATACCGATAATATACCTGTGACCATGTCAGGAGAAGACTCAAGATCTTGGCGTCCAGCCAAAGCATAAATACGGTGCTGAGGACCGCTAGAAGTGGGAGCTCTCCCTCTGCCTCTACCATGGACGACTGGGGCATGTGAACCTGGCCCCGTAGGGCATGCAGATGCTGAAGATCCGGCTGCCGAACCTGATGGTTGGGTCCTACCTCTACCATGTACTGAGGGGCAATCACGCATGATATGGCCTGGTCGACCACATGAATAGCAACCATCTGAGCCCAATCGGCATCGACCCCAATGATACTTCCCACACTGGGAACATCGTGGTACAGGTGGCCTTGACTGGCCTGGATCATCTCTGAACTGAGGTCCTGAATAACTCGGGCTCGGCCCTGAACGAGCAGATCTATCAAGGCTCTGGCCTAAAAACCGTGGAGATGCACTAGTCATAGAATATCCTGAATGTCTAGGGAACTGCTGCCTGTGTCCGCCTCTGGACTCACTCATCGGGCCTGAAGATCTGGCACTCTTGCTATGACCCTATCCTGCTCGCGTTCACTTCTACGCTGCTATAGGATTTCTTCTAAGTTCTGAGCATGTGCCTGAATGAGTGCAATATCCATACCGTTCTGAAGGGACGCAGTCAAGCATCTATCCATCAAGTGTGGTCCTAAGCCCTTCACAAATCGGTGTACCCGGTCACCCATATCCACTACCATGGCCGAAGCATACCTGGCCAAGGAATTGAAGCGGAGACTATATTCTAGAGCACTCATACTACCTTGCCTCAAATTTAAGAACTTATCGGCCCTAGCTCGCAGAACTTCTGGAGGTATATAGTGTCGGAGGAAAGCATTAACAAACTCTTGCCATACCGGTGGAGGTGCATTGGCTCCCCGTAAAGCCATCCAAACCGTATACCACTAGATTGAGACATCTCTCAACCTATATGACGCTAGCTCCACCGACTCGGTGTCTGAAGCATGTATCAATCGAAGCGTCCTCAACATGCCATCAATGAAGTCCTGCGGATTCTCCTCCGGCTTTGACCCAAAGAATTCCGGAGGGTTTAAAGTAATGAAGTCACGGGTTGAAGCATCTGGTGGAGGAGCTGGCTCCTCAGTAATAGGCACTGCCTGGGAGGACTGAGATTGGGCCGCACTCTGGGCCTCACTTTCCTCTACTACCGGTGGTGGTGCTCTTTCAGCCTGCTTTTCTGCCACCGTCTTGCCCTTTTGGGCTGCTGTAGCCTTTCTCTTTTTAGGCATTTCTGAAATACACAACACACGATTAAGGAACAAGAATTTCTTACATCATAGCTCTATCACACGATTCTTATGAAGAAAGAAGGTCATTTATTCCTAAAATGTCCGCAGCTTCCTGTTTATAAGTGTGGCGCGCAACACACCCATAACCAAGACTCTACTAGACACGGCTCGTAGACACACCCTAGGACTGAACTGATCTGATACCACTTTTGTCACGACCCGACTACGGCCGCGACGAGCACCCGGCGCTACCCCACCCGGGCACCCCTTTAACATACTTTCACATAACGTCTAGGTGAGCCATAAATCAAATCATGCATTCTAGCCATCAATCACACTAGTCCCAATTGGACGACAACATTTCTTATATCATCATAGGCATCTATGCCACATCAATGTACATGGGCCGACAAGGACAACAAAATGACATACAAAAATATAGGCCGACACGGCCAAACACATCTAACCACATACACATGTCTACGAGCCTCTAAGAAGGTTGTAACATATCACATGAGCGGGACAGGATCCCGCTATGCCCATAATTATGTACACAAAAGAATAAGTACCCAAAAGCAATAGCTCCGAATGAAATGGAGCTCCGCTATGTAGTACCTGAAAATATAGCTTTGCATCAATCCTGTCTCCCTGTGCACCTGCGGGCTTGACGCAGCATCCACAAACAAAATGACGTAAGTATGAACAAATTACTGAGTATGTAAAGCATAATCAATATCAATATGAAAGCTTAAGAGTCAACATATGAGATAGCATAACATGGGAGATAATAATATCGTCGTCATAGCACTTACTTGCTTTCCACAAGGACATTCCATTTCTATTGCGTATCCATGCACATACATCCATATCCGTATTTATTTACCTTCACATTCATTTTTATAAAAAATTGTACTCATATTGATGTCATACACACACACACACACACATATATATAGCTATAGCGTGCCCGACCATAAAGGTTCGGTGTTTCATACATACTTGGCCAACCAAGGCTCAAGGTCATACATACCTGGACCTACCAAGGCCTCAGGGTTATCCGTACCTTCTGCAAAAGTGCGCGCGCGTTTCATAATCATATACATACTCTATACATATTCATATACATATATTCTTACCTGACGTCATAAGCTCGGGGTCTTATTATAGCCCTTCATAGGCACACATACATATAATAGCTCATAAGCATCTTTAGCATCATTTTATTCTCATCATCATTACTATCATTGTCATTATCGTTACATCTACCCTATAGGCTTACTCGTCATACGAGGAACTTAGTACAATCGTAGCACATCGAGCATCGGGAGCTTACTAGCTCGGAGAATCAAATCGTTTGAAGGGAATCATAGTCTTATAGGAGATTTAGACGTTTTGCCAAAGAACCATGCCTTATGAAAGAAGGGTTAGCCTTACATACCTTTTCGTTCGACTATATAACACTTGCACGTACCCTTCCACGCTTGCGTTTATACCTTCATCAAGGTCATACTATCGTTAGAATGGACAACTAGCATAAATGGCTAAAGCTAGGGAAAATCGGACAGCATCTCCTTTATTTATACAATATTCCTCCATATCGTAATTCAACTCCCAAACGTCAACAATACATTTACAATATCATAACAATAGCCTTTTGTCATCTACATTATCCATATTCTCAATTCACTTCCAATTTTCCATATTCAAGACCATAACACACAATTTCGTCCATTCACATACAATGCCTATTTCATGATCTTAACGTCATTTATAACCCATTCATTTCACAACACAACAACAATTATGATTCAATTCAAACTATTTCTCAAAACGTCACTATTCATCTTTCATGACCCATTTTGCTATACTCTTCTAAAATCCAAGCATTTCAACTTCCAAATACCTTAAACAACATATAAATACCATAAATATTACCTTAGATGTTTTAGGAACAAGCCTTAGTCGAAATACTCCACTTGAGCAAAAACCCTAGTTTTTCTCCATTTGGATTTCTTGACTTGAATGGTCTTTAATGGGTTTGCTTACACTTGATTCACTTATTTTATGTTGTTGATCACTAAAAACCCTTGAAAACTTGTGGAATATATGTAGAGAGATGTTTTAGAGAGAAGGATGAAATGTGGAAATGATTTCATGAACTTGGCCCCTTATTTAATAACCCATCACTGATCTGTCGGGTTCATTATACGGTCCATTATACGGTCCGTATAATTGACCGTGAAATGTGTCTTTCCTTCACCCTTCACTGCGAACGTTATACGGTCCATTATACGGGCCGTATAAATTTGTACGGTCCGTATAACTCCACCAGCGAGCAACCTTTTCTGTGATGGTTCTATAGTCCATTATACGGCCCGTAAAGCATTATACGGTCCGTATAATGAGCCGTATAACCCATCAGTCCACTGCACTTGTTCTCGTCGCTTTGTTTGATCTCCAAACCTTATGTAACCTTCTTAACACTTGTTTAACACTTCATTAGCAATCTAAGGGACGTTATAACTCTTTCCCAAAATGCCCTTAAGTCATCATTAACCCGTTATTCATATTTTTCACTAGTTCATTCACTTGCGTACCAACGGATGATTTTCCGAGGTGTAACAATAAGTGTTAAGGAGATATCATAAGGATTGGAGATCAAACGAATCAAAAAGAATGCATTTTCTCAAAAATGGAGTTTGTGGACAGTTTGCCGCCGCATATTGAGCTTGTTATGGAGCAACCTAGTCATAAACTTCCCAAGTTTAGGCAGCTCACTGCCCAACACCACCCCAAGATGCAGTGGAGAGATGCGGCCGCAAGTTGCCATGTAACGACCAAAGTCGTTATAGTGTCTTCGGCGTGTTCACTTTTTACCCGAGAGGGACCGTTGACACGCTTCCCGATGTTTCTAGACCGGATTCGGGCAACTTTGGTGAAAATATATGCTAAACTGAAAAATGGTTGACCCGAATTTGATTTTTGGGCAAACTGACCTTTTTCAGAACTCTATCAATTTCGAGAGGTCCAGATGGTCATTTAGAACCTGTATGTGTAGTTAGTTCGGTTCCTAATGCATTCGGATGCATTCCGGGATTTAGGATGGGAAATTGGAATTAAGGCATCAGGGGTTGACTCGGTCAACGAGGACTCCGTTGGAAATTTTGAGACCACGAGCGCGTTCGTAGTGTATATTTGTGTGGATTTAGGTGGTCGGGTTGTGAGCAGATGGCCTCGGGAATAACCCGAGATTTCGATTGGAGACAAATAAAAGAGGGGAATTCTGGTGTCTGGTGCCCCCAATGGCGGCACCGCTGTGGCGGTGTGATGACCGTTGGGGCGGCCATGTGTAATGTTAGCCACACTTCTGTGGCAGCATATCAGCCACCATAGCGGCACCCCTACCGCCGTGGCAGTGACACGCAGTTATATTTCATAAAATGTGTCTTAAATAAGTCTTAGACCTTCATTATTTCCCATCTCGATATTGAAGCTTGAGGAAACTATTCTTAGAGATAATTTGGAGAAATTCTTGGAGGTAAACCTTGCCTAATCCTTCACTCTTCCTTAATCACAATCATCTTAGATTTCCCCCTTCCCTTTAACAATCCCTTAGAGATGGAATTTGAAGGAGGGTTTTGGGAAACTTTTCCTTAGGGTCATGTATGATAAATTGATGATGGTTGTTCTAAAATTTGATGAATCTAAGCTTATTAATCACATATCTTCCACTTTTAAATGTTGAATTTCGAATTTGGAGATTTAGGGTACATACCCAATTTGGGGGTTTTTACTTGAATCAGAAATTAGGCTAATCCTTGGGCTAAGTCAACAATTAATGGTCAGATTATGATTACCCAGGACTCAATTTGGTATTTTGCCCTCGAATTTCCTATTTCGCCCTTGTGGGCCCATTTCCCTAATTTCTAGGGTTAAAATGGACCGAATTGAAATAGTAGCAGTATTAGTATTATTCTTCATGATTTCTAATATAGAATTCAATTATGCTTAGACTACTTTGGTTCCGAGGTTCAGCGGAAGGGCAAAGCGAATGAGTGACTTGTTGGTTTTGCGGTTCGGCAGTCCAGGTAGGTTATGGCTTACCTCTAGTGAGACTTCGCATAGCGAAGCCCCTATTTAAAATATAATGTCGGAGACAGCATTGAACCTTCAGGTATGAAGTTAGGTTGGATATTGTCTTAGGTTGGGCCCCGTTGTGTGTTGGGACTAGCCACCCCGTTATGTGTGCTTTGATTGTTCCATTTTGATGGTTGATGCCATGAGTAGTTGGTAGCTATTGGAATCTGTGTTATTGTCGTGATTGAGGTAGAATTGACATACCCGTTGTTGGTATTTGTACTTGGATACATTGTTGGCGTACCCACCGATGGTACTTGTGATATTGATATATTGTTGGCATACCACTCTTGGTATTGTGATATGATACATTGTTGACGTACCCCGTTGTTGGTACTTGTGATATTGAGTTCTATTTTTTATGATTGATATTCTCATTGCATCCATTCTCACTTATTCATGATGCATGACCGATACCTAGTGATGATCCGGTATCGTTGATGGAGTAAAACTGATATTTTAATAAACTCTTTACTTAAGTGATTGTGAAAAGGCCGATGTCCGAAGATCAACTCCGGAATCGTCAATTGTGTGAAGTTGATATTTGATAAACTCTTTTACTTGAGTGATTGTGAAAAGGCTGATGTCCGAAGATTAACTCCAGAATCGTTGATTGTATGAAACTGACATTTGATAGACTCTTTTACTTGAGTGATTGTGAAATGGCCGATGTCTGATGATCTATCCCGTCATCGTTGTTGCATGGCCGATTCCAATGATATTCCAAAATCGTTGTTGGTGCTTGGACTCCGCGAGTCCCCCAGGGTGGTGCCAGTGAGACTCCCCCTGTGAGCAATTAGCCAGGGTCCCAGGATGGGTGGCACTTAGACTTCGCGAGTCACGCTGGGTTGTGCTACCGAGACGTCGATATTTCCGTCCGGAGAACATTTGTGTACCTCATTTGCATCGCATTACATTTCATTCACCCCATCTTTGCATTGCATTATGACTTGGTTGAGATTCTTGGTGATTGAATTGTGATGATTGGATTGGATTGGATCGTATATATTCGGACTTGACATATTTGAGTTTGAGGTTCTATATAGGTGATGATGGATACTTGGTTGTAATCTTATTTTCTTATACTTGTGAGATTCCTTGTTATCTACTTATCTTCTGAATTGTGTTAACTATTCTTAGTCGGCCAATGATGCCTACCAGTACTGTGGTTTATACTGACCTACACTTCTCTGACCCGTGGCTGGTCGACTCTTCAGCTTCCACTCGAATTTTCCAGGGTGAGCATGGCGTCCGCTGACCTTGACGACTCTTCTATTTTCATGTCTTACTTTATTTCAGAGACATAGATATTAGTACTTACATATTGTATTATTCTTCCTAGATGCTCTTGTATTATTCATACTAGACCCTGGGGGTATTTACTGTCTTCCGCACTTTTTACTACTATCTATCTATATATATCGTGAGACTTACGTATTTGTTATTTTCGCGACTTAATTTCTTCAATTTATCTATTGGTACGTTTTTGGGACGAGGGTTCACTTACGGAGGTGGAAAGGTAAGTGCCCGCACGGCCAAAGCAAAATGGGTCATGACATGCCACTTGCTTGGCCGCATCTCCACAGCAAGTTGAGGCGGAGGGGCAGTTCAAGAGCTTTTTAAAGTTCTGAAAAGTCTCATTTCATGTATACACTTTCCATACTTGTCTCTCTACATTATAAGTGTATTCTTGAAGGTTCTCGATCATCCCAAATCATTCCAAACCATCACAAGAGAAGATCAAGCTCTAAAATCCCAAGCTAGTTCATGCAAAATAATTGTTCTTGCTTCTACTTGATGTTGTGGTGAATTTAGTCTTAAAGTAAGTCGTGTGAGGTAAATTTCTTCTAGTATCAGGTATGTTCTTCATCTTATTCCCTATATTGAGTTGACTTGACGGTTTAGCAAGTCTCAAAATGAAGAGAATCATAGTAGAGAAGTCACAAGGTATTAAGTTGAAGTTGATGGCTATGGGTTGATTTTGAAAGGACGTTTTGGATTGACTTAAGTTTAATCTGAATGTAATCGCTTGGCTATGGTATTTTTGATGTTGTTATCGTTGTTTGGGAGTTGTCTTGAAGTTTGTGGAAGTAGATGATATAAGGGAGATGCTGCCAATTTTCACTGGCTCACCAATTAATGTAGTTTGACCTTAAGAGACATTATATGACTTGACCTTCGTATAAATCACCTTGAATGTAGATTTGCAAGCTTGGGAGGATAGACGTTGAGTGTTTAAGTAGACAACGAGGTATGTTAGGGCTATCCCTTTCTTTCTTATGGCATGATCCTGTTGTTACAAACTTATACGAAAGATATCCATATTTACTCCATTCCTAGAAACACTAGAAGCAAATGGTTCTTGATGATCTTATGATGTTATTGGTACTTGCATCATGATTATTGATCTTTATCTCAAGGTTATTGATCTTGTTTTATGATTGTTGATCTCATCTTATGGTTTTTGATCCTTCAAGGTGAGATATGCCAACTGTCACGACCCGACTAGGGGCCGTGACGGGTACCCGGAGCTAACCACCGAGCACCACTCATTTCCCTACTCGTCATAGTCATCACACACTTCTTTACCATTTATAAATTCATAATCATAAGACAATCATTTTGTCATTTGAAAACATAATTGATTTTTATATACATACGCCCTTCGGCTATCAAAATAATGACATGTACACCATAGTAGCATCGTGAGACCATACTACCCACACATACGTATCTACGAGCCTCTACTAGAGTACTTGACATATGGACGGGACAAGACCCCGTCGTGCCCAAAATACTTATACATATATATATACACAAAAGTATAAACCCGATTAGCACCTCCGGAATAATGGAGTGCTTCTGCAAATCTGCTGACAGCTCCTAAAGGTCTGCGCCGTCTCCCTGTCTACCTGTGGGCATGAACACAGTGTCCAAAGAAAATGGACGTCAGTACGAATATTGTACTGAGTATGTAAGGCATGAATGAAATAAACATGATAGAGAAATCGTAAGTCATAAGGTGAAGGCAAAACCTGCGTGACCCTTATGGATGAATAGATTTCATACATATATCACATATACATAATCGTCTTGCATGAATCATCATAGCGTATAAATCATCATCGTAGTATCGTAGCTTCTCATACACATAATGCATTATCCTTATTCGGCCACGTAGGGCTCGACAACATCCGTATTCGGCAACGTGGTGGCTCGACAGTATCCGTATTCAGCCACGTGGTGGCTCAACAGTATCACATACATATCTTCTGTATTCGGCCACGTAGTGGCTCGACCATATCACATACATCATAACAAGGATCAGTATATCTCATCATCATCATTGTCATCATATACATCTTGTCACGACCCAAACCCGTGGGCCGCGACTGGCACCCTAACTGGGTACCCATACGTACCTACCTGACAGAATCGGCGTACCAGACAGAACATTTCAAATAGGTGTTTACAGATTCAAGCCAATACAGATACGACGCGCGCGAAAATATATATACATATGCATACTGAAACTTTTGCATAAGCCGATGAGGCTAACATAACAGACCGAGTCACAAAATCGTACGCACCTACCTGAACAGATGTAACCCGTAACCCACATACATATCTACAGGCCTCTAACAGACATACAGAGTCATATGACGGGACAGGGCCCCGCCGTACCCAGAGTTACCATACGTACAGAATATACAGATGTCATAAGATATATATACCAAAAGAACACGCTCCGGATCAAAGGAGCTCTCCAAAATAGTAGAATCTGTGCGCTAGACTGGCGGCGTATCACCGGGTGCGTCTGTACCTGCGGGCATGTAACGCAGCCCCCGAAGAACCGGGGGTCAGTACGAAAAATGTACCGAGTATGTAAAGCGGAAATATAACAAACATAATCATAGTCTGAATCAGAAGTACGGAAGTATAGCCAACGGAATCATAATCCAACGAACAGACTGAGGTATACCGGAAAGAGTTGTAATTCAGACAGACAGGCGGAAGAATACCGGACAGAATCATAATCCGAACGGACAGACAGAAATGTACCGAACATAATCACAACCCAGACGGACAGACAGAATCATAGTCCAGACGGACGGATAGAATCATAGTCCAGGCGAACAGACAGAATCATAATTCATACGGACAGATGGAAGTATGATCCAAACGGACGGACAGAATCATGCATGCAGAGTCATACAGAGTCATATGCTTATACAGATACAGATAGCATATACATACATACATACATACAGATCCAGGCCCTCTCATGAGGGACGCGGTAACAGAACCCGGCCCTCTTAGTACGGGACGCGGTGGACAGATAGAATCAGATCATATGCCATCCTGGCCGCCATCCCCATACACAAAGCATAATATCATACAGATATAAACAGATCCCAGCCCGCACACCGAGGGACGCGGTGAACAATGCAGAGGAGTATGCACGATAACAGAACCTGGCCCGGGACGCAGTGAAGGAAGCATTGAGACATCCACGAACAGATTAATGAGAAACCACATACATACAGATCATTATACAGACTCAATCAAACTGAAGTATGCCAAGCGGCGAGTCAAATCAAAGTATCCGAATAGTGTGCACAATATGCGCCTATATCCTACTCGGGAAGGCACGACAAATTATTACCAGAATCTGATTTCCAGATGTCAAAACAATTTTGTAAGATTTATATAAAAAGTAGTCATATCATGATCAGAATAATAGTCCAGATGTTGCTTGTGAAAAACGGACAGAAATAAGACAATTTAGGTCATACAATAGGTATAGGGGCTCCGTGGGCCCACCTCGGACCAACTCGAGGCGACATACGTAAATTACTGATAATAGACCTTATGAGGTCATCCATAATCATTTGGAAGTATTCCGACTCCGTTTAGGAAAGTTTCATACAAAAGTTCACTTTAGGGACAAGTTATAAGAAAAGTAATTCAATCTTACTGAAGGAATTGGAGCGGATTTCCATCTCGAATTTCGAGGAACGGAGTCGTATTTAAGGCTCGCGGCCGAGCCTATTATGTTCAGAACATGCCTAAGAATGAAGGGGTAGGCTTTACATACCTCAATTGCGCCTTATGCTCGCTTGGCTTCACTTCCAATTTCGTTCAGAATCTACAAATGGTCATGTTTACCAATTGTCAAATTCAAGCCTTTAAGATTCCAAATTTTATTGCATACTTGCCTACCGAAATTTCGGCAGCATTTCCCCTATATATATAACATCCCCGAGACTTATCTCGGCTTAATATATCAACACAGCACCCAACAACAACATCAATAACAACAACAAGTATTACAAAATATGCAATATGGCATTACTAGCCATCTTTCCGACATAGCACAATATCTTTCATTCCGACCTTACACTTCCAAACCAATCTTACCATTTTCATATTCATCACTTAACAAGGTCACTACAACATACTTCGGAGGCATATCATACCATTTTCACAAAATATTCATAAGGTATACACAATATACAAGTTTCCTACCAAGGGCATAATTCACCCACAACTTCCAATCTTTTAGCAAACATGTTCATGACATATTCATATCTTCCAACTTCATCAATGACAATCATAATTTGCCTCTTACTACCTTCATTTCCATATTTACATAAGTTACGATAAACTTGCATGTTTTCCTACAACAACTTAACAACCATTTTTCCATAACAACAAGAACCATTATTCTTTTATTCACTTCACCATAACACACTTAACATACTAACGGAATTTAATTCACATTCCATCCTACACATAGCACCACACGGCCATACATTATAATTTCCAACTTTCACTAATTCATTCAACTTTCACTTCCAATACAATTTCTACTATAACTACAACTAGATTCCAACATGAATTCAAGTCATCATAGACATGCAATATATGCATACATTAGGCTAACACTCATATCATCCCAACACACAAAATTTTCATGCTTTTCATTCATTTCCACACACTACATCATACATATACCTTCCATAACATAACAAAAACATAGAATCCTTACCTTTCCTTCAAGTTCTTCACTTGCCACTAGAGTTGTCCTCTTGCCAAAATAATTATACCAAGTTGTAGAGAATCTTAAGCTTGGTAATAGTCCCACAAGAAATGAATTTTTGAACCCAAGATTAGGCTCCAAGAATTTTATCTTTCTCCTTTCTCTTTTTCTCCTCTCTAGCCGTGACCTCTTTTTTTTTTTTTTGTTCTTGATTTTTCTTTGTTTTTCTTGAAGCTTCTAGCAAGCTTATCCACATATATAATTAATTAACCACATAATAATTTGTGGGTTTGGGCCAACCTATGGCCGGTTGGGCTTCCCCTTGTTGGGCCTCATTTCTCTTATATGTTTTTGAGTCCAAATGGTTACATTTTGTAATTCATGAAGCAAATTTTCAAAATTCCAATTTTTGCCCTTGGCCTCCTTTCGTTATTCCACACCAATATATATTCATAGCCGACACATTCATACCAAGTAAGGTCCAAATATGGCCTTATTCATTACAAGTCAAGTTATCTCAATTTTTTTCGAACATGCAAAAATGTCGGATGTAACACATCTTATAGGCGTATCGTAACCTTTCATTAATGCACACATTTAAATTTAAAGATAATCTATGAAAATCACATCATATTCGTAGCATGGACTTCGTATGAATATCGTAGGATAGACTTCATAACTTCTAGGCTTAAACTCAACATTACCACTATCGTTTATATAGCATATCTCTTACCTGTTGTCTCATGTGAAATCCTCTATAAACACAGACTCGCAACTTTACGGAACATTGGTTATAAGATGTGCATTAAGGCTTATGGACAATCTATAACAATGTCGGGGTGACATAAGGTCGAGAACCCCCGATTACATTATGGAGCATTCATAGGTATTTTGCCTCACCTTGAAGGAATTAGTATATAAGGTAAGTGTATATAACAACTAACACTAATAGATCATAGTTAATGTCGTTAGCTTTGTAAAAACATTATACCATGATCTCTAAGATCTTTAGACTCAAGTTTATCATCTTCATTATCGTGTTCATAGCATGCCTCACGTGGCTATTCCTGATCATAAACTCTTAGTTTTCCGAAGGGTAGGAAGGTCATGGACAGGTAGGGAACATAATATCATAGAGGTTACATAAGGATCATTAGTTCCGTAAGAATATCGTATCCTAACTTTAGAACTTATATACTTATATCCATCATCGGTATCGTCATGCTCGTAGCATATCGCTTTCCTTTATCTTGTGAAGCTCTTCATAATTGCAGACTCATAGTTTTTGGTACGTAGGAAAATCATGAAGGAGGAGGGGATATCATGTCATAAGATTCATGCCTTGGAATGAAAGGATTAGCCTTACATACCTTTGTCGTTTACTAATATGTCGCTTGCTTGTTCTCCTTTAACGCCCACGTTTCTACCTTCAAGAGAAGTCGCATTAACGTTAGTTAATTGGCTATAAGAACGTGCTACTATTTCTAGGGAAAATTGGGCAGCATTTCCTTTGTTTCTACTACTTTTCCCATATTCTATATCAACTCCCAAACTCTCACAACAACATTCACAATATTGCAATCAACAATCATCATTTATATACATTGACCACAATCCACCATTTCTCTTCAATTTCTCCACATTTATGGTTATAGCTCACTATCGCGTTTTCTCATATATGATACTTCTTTCATGTTCTAAATGTCATTCATAACATTTTTATAATCACAATTTATCAATGATCATGGCTCAATTCAAACCTTTACTCAACATTGCTACTATTCACACCCTCATGACCCATTTCTTACATCCTTCTATAATCTAAGTGTTTCAACTCTTCAGTACCCTAAATAACATGTAAATACCATAAAACTTACCTTAGATGTTGTAGGAACAAGCCTTGAGTGGTATTACTCTTCTTGCACCAAAACCCTAGTTTGCTTCTCTTGAAATTTCTTAACATGGATGAACTTTGATGAGTTTCATACACTTGATTCACTTGGATTCTTGATATTGATCTTTGATTTCCTTTGTTTTCTTGTAGATGAAGAGTGGAGAATATTCTAGAGGTTTCTAGAGAGAAGTATCGTGGGAATTAAATGAATTTAATAAGCTTGGGTCTCCTTTTAATGACTTAAAATCTAATCCGGAATGAACAGTAGTCGAAGTGCACAGTGGTCGTAAATCCAGTTTATGGTCCGTATTCCAGTTTACGGGCCGTATTTTGTGGTCGTATTTAAGCATAACAAAACCAGAAAGGTATGCTGGGATCATGGTGATTTACGATCGCGGTTTATGGGTTGTATCTCAATTTACGGTCCGTATTCCAGGTCGTTTTTAACCATTTGAACATTTTGCAGAAAGTTAAAGTTTTTGTAAGTTTGAATACGACATGGCAGTTTACGGGCCGTATACCACTTTACGGTCCGTATTTCATTTTACGATCGACTGGGCCAAAGTCCGCAACTTTCACGTCTTCAAAACCTATAATCAGTCATTGTAGAGCATAACCTATCTCTTGTTCCCATTGCTTTTGAAATCTTACTTAGGGTCGTCAAACGTCATTCCCTTCCGAATAAAACATCGTATACTCGTATTCTCCATTGGTCTATTCGTTGTACGTTCACGGGGAAATTTCCGAGGTGTAACACTCTTCCCCCCTTTGGAACATTCGTCCTCGAATGTTAAGTCATTGGGGATTCTAGAAAAAAAAAATCGCCAGAGTTTCCCTTGTAATATGGCATTACCTACCTGTCACAACAACCTATAATGTCCTTGCCTCACAGGGCTACATCACAATATCAACTTATCTATGGCCACACATGACCAAAAGCATGAAAAGTAAGCATATATATACCTTATATCGTTGGCGTTTCATCTTGAATGTCTCCTGGGGGTTGAAATAAGTGCGGATACTTGAACTTCATACTCTCATCTCCATAAAACATATTGACAATATAGTTTACATGATAAGGGAGCTTTCATTCATAATTAACTTACTCAGTAGCATATGTCATTCTTTCATTCATATCTAACTAACTCTATCTTTTCTCTATCCTTCAACAACTACTATCTTGGAAGTTCTACTCCTCATATATTACTTCCTTAAGACTTAAGTACCATCGTCCCTACAATCTCCTTTAAGTCCCATCGGTAGTACATTTTGTTTTAAAAGGTATTTCATAAAGATTACAGGTGATGGATCAATACTGTCCTCAAGGATATATATAAACATTGTTAATACCACATATCGTACTTTATCGATTACCGTCGCTACATAGATTAAAACCTCTCAATTCATACTTGCTTAATATTACAAATATTCATTTCTCCTTTCACACATTATTAAAGGTGCAGATGTACCTGTGACGGCATCGGGGTATGACTTTAGATCCTGTCGCTCAGATAAAGCATATATACGGGGCTGAGTGGCACCTGAAGTAGATGCTCCCCCTCTGCCTCTACCTCAACCTACTGAGATCGGGGGAGTCTGCCCTCCCGGGCGCACCGAAGAAGAACCAGCCGCTAATCCTACGGGCTGAACCGCACGCCTACCGCCTCGAAATGGGCACTCTCTCATAATATGACCTGACTAGCCGCAAACATAACAAACATCCGAACCCAATCGGCATGGTCCCCAATGTAGCTTACCGCATTGGGTACATTGTGGTATAGATGATCTCCTCTGGCCTGAATCCCTCCTATACCGAGAGCCCGACTCTGTGAAACTTTGATCCGATCCGGGATGACTAGAGAAGTTGGACCCCTGGTCTGCAACTCGTGTGTCACGACCCAACCCCGTGGGCCGCGACTGGCACCCTACTTAGGCACCCAAAACAGATTCACAAACCAGATCATCATATTCAGACTCATTCAGACTTAACATACGTTATTCGAACTGAAAACTAATAGCAGACGTCACACAAGCATTGAACAAACACTTATCTTAAGCGGTCGCTCGTGCAGGACAGTCATATCAAAATCAGAAAGGTGGCGGAATATACATCGCCCAAATGCACACACACACACACGTACAAACTTATGGGCCGTCTTGGCCATAATAGCATACGGGCCGCTTAAGAACGTAGAACAGAACCACATACGAACACACCGGACCCACGACCCACAAATATGACTACAGGCCTCTAAATCAAAATGGAACATACGAACATATGACGGGACAGGGCCCCGCCGTACCCAAACAGTCACAAATGTACAGACTACACACATAGCCAACGGTATGTACCAAAAGTTAAACTCCGGATCAAGGGGAGCTCTCCAGAATAGCAGAGTAAGTAGCCTAGATCGGAGGATCACCCAAACGAGCTTCTGTACCTGCGGGCATGAAACGCAGCCCCCCGAAGAACAGGGGGTCAGTACGGGAGAAGTACTCAGTATGTAAAGCAGAAAGTACAGAAATCTCAATCATAACTGGAAGGGCACCCGAGCCTCGGAAGGAACAAACACAAACATCAAAGTAGCGAATCAAACCTGTGCGGAAGATAATGTACAAATGCAAATAAAATCATGTGTAGGGCTAGGAACGTGGTCACCCCCGACGCTGGTGCCACAACACATCATACTCCAGAAGTTTTCAAATCTCCGTACAGTCTCCAGACAAATCGTATCACACACACATCACATCATCAGAACATATCAAATGCCATATCACATCATAACTCCATAGACGGAAACCGGCCCTATGGCGAGGCCTCGGAAATCGTAACACATCATACTTCCGAATATGGTATAGCGCGCACGATCACAAAGCCGGCCCGGGTACCGACGAACGAAATCATAACGAATGGCACGAACGGAGTAGTGCAGAGACCATATGCATATTAAAATAATTTACAGGACTCGACACATAATTACATATAGGCATATACCGACGCCAGAAGGCTCGGAGTAGGAGTCAGGTCGATCAAAATTAATGTATAGAAGTTACGAAGTTCCAAACTGCAAAACCTTTGAAAAACAATTCACAGGTCATTTTCCGAAAATCTAATATCATTCATAGTGCAAAACGTTCAATAATGGTATAGGAAATTTCAAACGGACCTTTGAGTCCTAGGAAAACGATCACTTTTCATATCGGACGGAAATGAGTCAAACAAACCAAATAAGGGAAGCCTCGGGGCTTGCGGGCCCACCTTGAGTCAAATCGAGGCGGCGGACACAAATCACAGACTTTAGGCTCCATAAAGCCATCTACGAAAGTTTCGGAGAGATTCGGACACAATAGCAAAAGTTATGAAGGTTTGAACATTCTTGCAACCAATTATAAGGAATATGTTTCAATTGCGCTGAATGAATAGTGGCCAAAACTAAACTCGGATTTCCAAGAGCAGAATTATCCCCGAGGGTCCGATCTTAACCTAGTATAACTAGGACATGCCAAAAGAAGGAAAGGTAGGCTTTACATACCTGGATTGCGTCTTACGCTCGTCAAATCTCAATTCCCGTTTCGTCCAAAAACTGCAAATAGTCACTTTTACCAGTTACTATTCATGAAAGTTAACATCTTAATCTTTGGGCTATACTTGGCTACCAAAATTTCGGCAGCATTTCCCCTATAAATCTGACACCCCGAGAATTTAACTCGGCTCAGAACATTCAACAACAACAACCCAACAACACCAAACGACGTCAAAGTTCACAACGAAATAGGTTCTAACATCAATGATCTTCTTTCTACATAAAATGACAACTTTCATACAAACTTTACAAGGTCAAACCAACATCAACATTATCATATTCATTTACCCATTCAAGATTATTCAAACACATTCCAACAATATTCCAAATAATATAAATGAGTTCGAATGATTCGTCGCTCTCCATATTCCATCCGAAGCGTCTACGATCACGACGAACATACTAACTCACATCGTTTCTTTCCAAATTCACTAACAACAACATCAATTTACATCCTATGATCTTACTTTCACAATTATACAAAAACTATATAAATTCGCATAATTTCCCATAATGACATACAACCAATTTCAATGCCATAATTCTTCCAACACTTCCAAATCAATGCAAACTTACATCATTTAAATTATAAGGATCATAACCATACAACTAACATATCAAACAAAACAATTTATCACCATCTCAAATTCCTCCATAGCCACGGCCAACATCCACATTTTTTTCCAATTCAACCCAATTCATTCAACTTTCATTTCTAATACAATTTCTATCATATTACAACTAAATTACAACATGAATTCAAATCATCCAAGACATGTACAAGCATTCGGCCAACACTCCAATCACCCCAACCCACAAAATTTTCATGTTTTTCATTCATTCACACATACTACAACATACATACATATATTTCATGGCATAGGAATGGTAAAATTCTTACCTTTTCTTCAGGTTTTCACTTGGCACCAAACTTGTCCTCTTGCCAAACTAATTGTACCAAGTTGTAGAGGACTTTGCACTTAGTAGTATTCCCACAAGAATTGAATTTTAAACTCAAGGATTGGGCTCCAAAAATAATTTCCTTTCTTTTTCTTTTCTTTTTTCCTCTCTTACCCGAAATGCTCCATTTCTTTTTCTTTGTTCTTGCCTTGTATTTTTCTTGAATGTTCTTTGGATAAGGATCCTTATATAACATTACTTAATTAACTTATGTACTTGGGCCATTTTTCATGGCATGGCCGGTTGGGCTCCCTTATTGGGCCTCATTTCACTTTTTTTTTAGCCCAAAATTGTTGGCTAATTTTGTAATTCATGGAGCAAGTTTCCAAAATTCCAATTTCGCCCTTGGCCACCTTTCGTAATTCCACACCATTGTAAGCATAACCTACACCTTCATACCAAGTAAGGTCCAATTGCGGCCTTATTCATCACAAGTCAATTTATCTTGAATTTTTTTTTGAATAAACAAAAATGTCGGATGTAACATCGTGGAGGTACACTAGTCACCGACTGACCTGAGTGTCTAGAATGTGACTGCTTCGACCCCCCTCTATAGTCACTATCAGCACCTATGGATCTGGCCCTCTTACCTTGCCCTTGACCCATATCACGCTCGTCCTATTGCGGGTGTCGTTGCTCTTCTAGATTTTGGGCATGGGCTTGAATGCGGGAAATATCCATCCTGTCTTGCAATGAAGCCGTCAAGCAATCTCTGAACAAATGTGACCCTAGGCCACTCACAAACCTATGCACTCTATCTCCCATATCAGCCACCATAGCCGGGGCATATCTAGCCAACGAATTGAATTGAAGGCTATTGTCACACCCTAACCTTACAAGGGTGTGATGGGCACCCGACCCTCTTAGTACGGGATGCGGTGGACAGACAGAATCAGATCAGATCAGATCATATCATATGCCATCCTGGCCGCCATCCCCATACACAGATCATAATATCATAATCATACAGATATAACAGATCCCGGCCCGCACACCGAGTGACGCGGTGAACAATGCAGAGGAATATGCACGATAACAGAACCTGGCCCGGGACGCAGTGAAGGAATGCATTGAGACAGCCACGAACAGATCAATGAGAAACCACATAGATACAGACTCACATACAAACTCAATCAGACTGAAGGGTGCCAAACAGCGAGCCAAAATCAGAGTATCCAGATAGTATGCATTGTACGCGCCTATATCCTACTTGGGAAGGCACGACAGATTATTAGCAGAATCAGATTCTCAGATGTTCAGAAATCATTTTGTAAGAATTGCATAAAAATGGTCATATCATAAACAAGATAATAGTCCAGAGGTTTTCAGAGAAAATCGGACAAAACGGAGGTATTTAAAATTATACAGAAGATTTCGGGCCTCGTGGGCCCGCCTCGGACCAACTCGAGGCAACATATGTAAATTATCGCTAATAGACCTTATGAGGTCATTCATAATCGTTTGGAAGTGTTCCGACTCCGTTTAGGGAAGTTTTGTACAAAAATCCACTTTAAAGGCAATTTGTAAAGAAATAGTTTCAATTGTACTGAAGGAATTGGAGCGGTTTTCCGTCTCGAATTCCGGGGAACGGAGTCGTGCTTAAGGCTCGCGGCCGAGCCTATCACATCCAGAACATGCCTAAGAACAAAGGGAAAGGCTTCACATACCTCGATAGCGCCTCACGCTCGCTTGGCGTCGATCCCAAGTTCGTCCAAAATCTAGAAATGGTCAAGTTTACCATTTGTTAGTTTCAAACTTTTCAATAATCCAACTTAACACAGACTTGCCTACCGAAATTTCGGCAGCATTCCCTCTGTATATAAGACATCCCCGAGACTTAGCTCGACTCAATTCATTAACACAACAACCCAGAAACAACATCATAAACAATCAACAGACATTAAAACACATACTATGGCATCACTAGTCATCTTTCAACATAACGAAACATCTTTCGTTTCAATCTTACATTTCCAAACCAAACTTGTTATTTTGATATTCATCACCCACCAAATTCATTACAACATACATCGGAGGCATCCATACCATTTTCACACAATATACACAAGATATGCAAACATTCAAACTTTCCATTAAGCCACTACTTATCCAATTTTCCTAACCTTCAACATACAAGTTCATTATACATTTCCATCTTCCAAATTCATCAACAATAATCATAATTTGCCTCTTGATACTTTTATTTCTATTTTTGCATAAATCATAACAAAGTTGCATGTTTTCCTACAACAACTTGATAACCAATTTTTCCATGACAATAAAGATTGTTATTTTTCCATTCACTTCACCATAACACACTTAACATGCTAACAAGATTAAATTCATACTCCATCACCATATAACAATACCACACGGCCACAACCTATGTTTCTCCAACTTCCACAATTCATTCCACTTTCATTTCTAATACAATTTCCACCATACTACAACTAAATTACAACATGAATTCAAGCCATTATGAACATACACTTCATGCACACATTCGGCCAACCCCCTCTCATTCCAACACACAAAATTTTCATGCTTTTCATTCATTCACACATACTACAACATACATACATATATTTCATGGCATAGAAATGGTAAAATTCTTACCTCTCCTTCAAGTTTTCACTTGGCACCAAACTTGTCCTCTTGCAAAACTAATTGTACCAAGTTGTAGAGGACTTTGCACTTAGTAGTATTCCCACAAGAATTGAATTTTAAACTCAAGGATTAGGCTCCAAAATTTTTCTTTCTTTTCTTTCTTTTTTTCTCTCCTTCACCCGAAATGGTCTTGTTCTTTTTTCTTGATTGTTTTCTTGCTTTCTTGAACATTCTATGGATATGTATAACCATATATAATATTACCTAATTAAATCATGGACTTGGGCCCTTTTTACATAGCATGGCCGGTAGGACCTTCCCTTTTGGGCCTTGTTTTCTTATTTTTTTTTAAGTCCAACTTGTTGGCTACATATTGTAATCCATAAGGAAAATTTCCAAAATTCCAATTTTGCCCTTGGCCACCTTTCGTAATTCCACACCATTGTATTCATTACCTACACATTCATGCCTAGTAAGGTCCAATTGTGGCCTTATTCATTCCAAGTCAATTTACCTTGAATTTTTGAATAAGCAAAAATGTCGGATGTAACACCCGACCCCATATTCGAAGCCGAGCGAACCCGCTGACTCTTATTACATACTTAATCTCTTTGGACTCTTAAATCAAATAGAATGAAATACATAGTAAAGCTTTCAGAATCTTTCTTTCCATCGACTCAATTCAAGTAAAATCTATCATCACATAAAGCTTGTAACATGAAACATAATAACACATCGGCTAGCGGAGCCGCTCACAAGACTGACATTCTATACCCACGACTCTGTCTGCAAAGTCTTTAACATCAACCAGAAATCATAACATACAATCTCCGACTTGGCAATGCTCCGGAAGGAAGTGGAGCTCACCATTCCCGCTGGAACATCTTCTAGTAATGTCTTCTACTCATCTGGGTGTACCTGCGTGGCATGAAACGCAACCCTCGCAGAAAGGGGGTCAGTACTGGATATGTACTGAGCATGTAATGCAAGAATCACAGTAAAAGAATCATAACTGATACAAGGAGTGCAGAAACATGTACAATGTCCAGAATACCAAAACTCTTGCCTTTAAAACATAAATCATGCATATCTTTATCACATACCGTACCCGGCCCGTTATGGGACTCGGTGGATAAAATCATATCATCATACTTTCATATCATCGTGCATGCATATACATATACATATACATATATATACCGTACCCGCCCTCTAGTGAGGGACTCGGTGAGTAGAGTCTTGCATGTCAACATCATATATCATATATATATATATATATATATATATATATATATATATATATATATATATATATATATATATATATATATATATATATATATATACCGTACACGGCCCTCTTGTCACACCCTAATCCCGCTAGGGTGTGATGGGCACCCGACCCCATATCCGGAGCTGAGCGAACCCACAGACTCTTATTTCATACATAATCGTTCCGGACTTTTAAATCAATTAAGTGTGAAATACATATTAAGGCTTTCAGAAATCTTTTCTTTTCCTTTGTTTATCAAATCCAACAAAATCTGTAATTATATAGAATTCATATCATAATACAAACCGACACATCGGCTGATGGAGCCACTTACAGAACTGACATACTATACCCACGACTCTGTCTGCAAAGTCTCTAACATCAATCCAGAAAGCATATCATAAAAACTCTGACTCGGCAACACTCCAGGAACAAATGGAGCTTGCCATCTCCACTGGGACATCTTCTATCATAGCTTCAACTCATCTGGGTGTACCTACGCGGCATGAAACGCAGCCCCTGAAGAAAGGGGGTCAGTACGGAATATGTACTGAGTATGTAAAGCATGAAACACAGAAAACAGAACCATATCCGAAGCAAACAGTACAAGAGTGAGTAAATTATCTAGATTACCAAAGCGCTTATTTTCCAATCACAAATCGTGTATACAGAGGTCATATGTCAGAAATGGTGCAGATCCAGAATATCAGAATGTTTGTTTCCAGACTCAGATCATATATGCCGATATCTTATGTCAGAAGAAGTACAGAAAGTACCGAATGCCAAAATGCTTACTTTCCAAACACAAATCATGCATGACAAAATCATATATCATATACGCATATAACGTGCCCCGGCCCTCCCGCGAGGGACGCGGTAGATCATATATTATGTAAGCATATAACGTGCCCGGGCCCTCCCGTGAGGGACGCGGTAAATCATATATCATGTGAACTTATAACGTGCCCCAACCCTTGGTGAGGGACGCGGTGAATCATATATCATGTATGCCAATGTCATGTATCATGTATGCAAGTAACGTGCCCCGGCCCTCTTTTGCGGGACGCGGTGAATGTGCCATCCTGGCCACCACCCCGTCATCATATCAAAATGTCATCATATCATATATAACATGCCCCGGCCCGCAAATGAGAGGGACGCGGTGAACAATGCAGAGGAGTACGCACGAGAACATATCATGGCCCGGGCTTAGTGAAGTCCAAACTAAGACTTGTACGAACAGAATAATGTGAAACCATATGCACAAAAATCAAGACTCCATAGACGAGCATACTTACCGACTCATGAAGGCTCAGAAACAAGTTTCGGGTCAATCCGACTTAGCATGAGAAAGTTATGGACGTTTGAAATACAGAACCTTTTACGAGCATTTCAGAAGCCATTTTTTTGGAAGATTCGAAACAATAATCATATCAAGTATCTTTCGGATATCATATAGATGAAATCAAATATGACTTTTAGAATCATATGTACGTATCAAAGACTCAATGGAATAATCAAACGTACTATCATTCGAAAATCAATACATTAATCATACCAATTGTCTTTCGAATGCCATTCGGAAACGTATTAAACAGAACTTCGGACATTAACATATACAGAACTCTTTAGGGACAAAACTCAGAATCCAAGAGTAGAATTACCCCAAAATGCATATCATATCATACCTTATGTGGCTCTAGGACTTGCCAAAGAAAGAAAGGGTAAGCCTTACATACCTGTTCCACGACCAACTAGCTACGCTTATTTGTCCAAACTTGCTAATCCACAGTCAAGAGAATTGACATAATCATTAGATTCATCGACATATACTTGTCTTAGTTTTTCAAATGAATTCACTTATATTCTGCCGAAATTTCGGCAGCATTTCCCCTGTAAATGCAACATCCCCGAGAATCTAACTCGGCCAATTTAACAACAACAAACCCGAGAATGCAACTCGGCCAAACTATCAATAACAATACCAACAATCATATCTCCAATCTTCAACAATTTACTCAAAATGCATTCTAACATTAATAACTTGTTTTACATAATTCAACGACATTTTATTTAGGTTCCAACCGATTATCACAACACAATCCGCAACCTTCCAAATTAAATAAAAACATCAATAACACATTCCTTACTTTCAAATTCATGAACTAGATCAACAACCTACACGTCGACAACTTCCGTCAAGTTACCAAACCATCATTTTCATCATAGAATCCACATCGACAACTACTAAAATGTCAAATAGAATCAATTCACCATAACTTACCAAACCACCCATCATTCGGCCACAACAACTACATGCATATTTTCATGAATTTTCAATCCATTTATATGCATTACAACAACAACCAACATACTAAATAAAATTAATCCATTCTTTCTACATAACATCACACATACACGGCCAACACTATACATATACGGCCACAACTTCAACATCATTTTTTTTTATGAATTTCATTCATTTCCACACACTCCAACATGCATAAATTATCCATAACATATGTAAAAGAGGATTGAACCTTACCTCTTCCACTTGGCTCTTCAACTTCCGGCTAGAGTTATATCTTGCAAAAACCAATGGTTTTTTTGCTCCAACAACCTCCCCACGTTAAAGAGGACCCTTTAATTGGTTGTAACACTAGAAGGAATTATTTTTTTTTATCAAGATTTCAAGGGGGAAATTTTGCTCCTCCATGGACGAATGGCCTCCCTTGTTTTCTCTCTTTCTTTCTTCTTTCTCTTATCTCCAAAGCTTCTTGAATTTTCTAGAGTTGAAATGAAAAATGTGATGAATTAATTCATCTTGTGCATATATTAACTCTTATGTGGGGCATGGCCCACAACCCATGTGCACGGCCACATGGTCTCCTTCTTTATTTTATTTTATTTTATTTTTTGTTCAAGAACACATAACTTCCTAATTCCCATTTTTGCCCTTTGCCTTCCACAATATTTCCATGAACCTCTTTGCAAATTTTCCTTTTCACCCTTGGACTTTCCCAATATTTCCATACTAATAATATTCATAAATAATATTCATAACAACTTCTACATTAAAATAACTTTGGAAAATGGTCTTGCCCTTAACTTCTCGCAATTATCTCGAATTATCCGAACGTACAAAAACGGGCTATAACATCCTCCCCCCCTTTAGAACATTCATCCTCGAATGTTCAACTGATCTTATTGAGTCTTGTAACACTTCGGGAGGGGTCCCTCCTATAGTCGTCCTTTCCTTCATGCCCGTTTCTTATAATCGACTTCTCGGTCTTTACATGGATCCTCATTCCGTGTCATGAGTTTTTCTAATCCGATGTGCCGACTCATGATCCTTGTACTCCCCATATTATCTCTTTTCTGTTATTATTTCGTCACAATACCTTAACAAGAGCCACATCTTTGGTACGTAATCTTTACTTGATGGTCAGGTATGGCCACAGGTTGTCTCTTTCTCTTACCTGATCCACAGTATTGTAGTCTCGGTTATCATGCTATAAATATCCATCGGCTTTTAGAGTTCTCTTTTCTTCGCCCCCTGTTTCTTTATATCTCTGTCACTATCCCTTTTAATTTTTCATTCCGAATATTTACCCAAAAACGTATGTACATAACGTTTCTTTCCCATTTATCATCCTTCGCAATCCAGTTACCCTTATGGTAGCTTATGATCCGAGTTCACTTAATTTCTTAGTTCGGAACATCCTTGAGTTCTTACCGCAACTTTTTTTTCATTTCTTTCTCTCACATTTCTTGATACGAGTATACTTGTTTTTGATATCTTTGTATTGGCGCTCATTTCATCCTTCGTTATTTCTTGTTGGCTCTCCGGTGGGATTCCTTATAAATATGATCGAGCATCACTTCACATCGATGGTTCATATAATTCCATAGCGTCTCTTCTTATGTTTCATATAATTAATAGTCCACGAACTAATTTCTCGTACCCGATGAACTCTTTCATTTCATTCATAGGCGCTGCGTTCTTCCTTCCTCTCAAACTTTTCAGGTTACCAATTGTGGATACTTTTATTTCAATAGTCGTTGTTGTCCGAAATATCCTTTGAATCTTATCGTTTTCTTCATTATCCTTCACGAGTTTAGCTTGTAGATCTTTCTCGCTCCCTCTGTTACCCCTTAAAACATGTCGCTGCCTACTTAGGTACCGCACCAATTTATTCGATGTGGGGGATTCAAATTGTAGCATAAACATAGCAGACTTCGTGTTGGGGTGAAGCAGTCTCTTAAGGTGTCTTCTATGCTTTCCTCTCATGTCGGCTTCTACTTCTTTTAGATATCCTTTTAAGTCCAATATAATATGCTCTCCCCCCCCCCCCCCTTTTTAAAGGAGCTCCTCGTATGCTAACAGTATTCGAGTACCTTTGTCTACGATAATTACCTTATTCCTCGTCCTTCTTCCCAACTTTGTGCATCACATATCGAAACTTCTTACTATAAGTTTTGTCTACACCATCATTCTTGTCAATATTCCCATACCTCTCTGTCCATTATTAATCCTCTCACCCATTTAGCTTACTTACTCGTAATTCTCCTTAACTATGCGCTCGTATCGCAGCCGTACGCCCATATTTCTAAAGCGTCCCGCTACTTTTGTCCTTAGCACAGAATCCTTACAAATTTTCACTCTCTTTATCCTTATTTGTCGGATCTTTAACTATATTTATGACGTTATAACCGAGCGGTCTCATATGTACATTCCTTACAGTTTACACTCTTTCTATTCTTACTCATTGGGCTTTTAACTATGCTTGTGACACTATGTTCAAGCGGTCTCTCCTGCTCATTTCTTGCATTTCATTCCATTTCCTCCAAACTCGAATCTCCCGGACTTAGCATGAATTCTCATTCCATATCATTAATCTCCCAGTCAACAGTGTCGACCCATTACACTTGTTCTTTCCTTGGTGCGTAATCGGGTTCCTATTACTAACTTGTCAAAGTATCCTTCTTACTCCTATGATTAAAGATTTCCAATTGTTTTATTTCCAAAGGTTCTCCTGTTATATCTCGCATTTTGTACGTCGGAATATTTTTGAGCTGGTTGTGACGAGTTAAGAGCAAGGCTACTCTTTCAACTTTGTGTTAAGGCATAAGTCACTTATGAATTTATGGGATGGAGACACTAAGGAAAATTTGGGGTTAAAAGTGGAATTACGGAAAATAATATTTCATGAAAAATGGGACCAAAAACGTATTATGGGAAGCTAGGTATTTCATGAGAAATTTGGGGGCCAAAAGTGAAGTTTTGGAAGTTTTATTTCATGAAAAAAAAATGGTCATGTGGCTTTGCATGTGAAATGTGGGCCATGGCCACATGGATGGCTAATACATGATATTTAAAAGATGACTTAGTCCTCTTATGTTCATTCCAACACTTGAGAGAAATCAAGAAAGATCAAGAAGCTTTGAGAGAACAAAAAATAAGGGCCAATTTCGGCCAAGAACAAGAGAGAACAAGACCAAGATTTGGCCATCAAAAAAATTGTTTCTCCAAGCAAACCTACTAATTGAAGGGTGCTCATTAACGTGGAAGTGTTATTGGAAGCGTTAGATTATCCGTTTTTGTCCGTGGCCAACTGTAGGCAAGTTGAGAAGTTGAAGAAGAAAGGTGAGTTCTAATCTTGTTTTATGTGTTATAAATGGTTTATATGTGTTGTAGCATGATAAAAAGGAAGAAATTTATGATAGAAACCAAGTTGGAGTTGAGGCCGTGTATATGGGTTTGGCCGAGTGAGTGTGTATTGTGCCAAAAACAATGAATTAATTCTAATTTGCATGTTTTGAATACTGTAGTGTGAAGAAAAGAATGAAAACCATCTTTGTGTGTATGTATGATGTTGGCCGAATGGCCCCCCTTTGTGTAGTTGAGAATGAATAAATCGTCGTTAGTATTTTAGTTGTCGTCGTTGTGGATTCTAGGGAAAAAAATGCAAGCTTAATGACTCAAAGTGATGTTGTGGTGGTTATGGGTTGTTTTGGAAGTTAATGTGAATCCTATGTAATTTTTGTATTTATGAGAATTTCATTGATAATGTGCGGATTAATGATATAAGTTACGAATTTGGAAGGAAAGAAGGTGTTTGGTGTTGTTCTTGGGTTTGGGAAGGAATTCAGGTAAGTGGAGCCTTGTTTGGGTTGTTCGGAAAATTGTGTGAATTGCTTAAAATGTTCTTGAATATCGTTTAAATGGTTTTGGATTAGTAATCAAGTGTATAAACGTTGATATTAGTTGGAATGTAAGTAGTTAAAGTGTGTATGTTAGAATATTGGGAATGTTGTTGGATTATGTAGAAAGAGCGCTTAATGCTAGAATGTATTTTTGAATTGATTATTGATGTTATAGCTTGGTTGTTGGTCGGGTTGTTGTGTTGGTATTTTGAGCCGAGTTATATTCTCGGGGCGGCGAAGTTATAGGGGAAATGCTGCCCAAATATTTGTAGACAAGTAATGAACTAAAGATTTGAATGCTAAAAAGTCTTACTTTTGACAATTGGCAAATATGACCATTTATAGATTTTGGGCGAAACGGGAATTGAAACCGGACAAGCGTAAGGCGCAACCAAGGTATGTAAAGCCTTCCCCTTTATTCTTTGGCATGTTCTAAGCATGATAGGCTCGAACGTGAGCCCCAGATACGACTCTGCACTTCGAAATTCGAGATTGAAATTGGCCTCATTTCTTTCAGTAAGATTGAACTAGTTTCTTGTGATTTGTCGTTAAAGTAGCCTATATGTATGCAACTTTCACAAATGAAGTCAGAATGACCTAAAACTCTCATGGGTGGCTCCATAAGACCTATGATCCATAATTTACGTACGCCACCTCAGTTCGGCCCAAGGTGGGCCCACAAAATTCTGATACCTCCTGTACGGCTCAAATTAGCTTATTTCTGTCCGAAAATCTCAGGTAACTTGTGGTTATTAGTCTGTCTGCTATATGACCAGTGTTATGACCATAGTTAAGAGTCTTATAATATATTCTGACGTCTGGAGCGGTTCTGGACATTTTATTCCGATATAGTCTGTCGTGCCATCCCAAATGACATATATGCGTATTTTGTGAACATTGTCCGATTACTTTGATTTGACCCACCGTTTGGCTTACTTCCGTTTCATTGAGTCTGTATAATGATCTGTATGTGTATGGCCTCTCATTAATCTGTTCGTGGATGTCTCAATGCTTCCTTCACTGCGCCCGGGCCAGGTTCTGTTATTCGTGCACATTCCACTGCATTGTTCACCGCGTCCCTCGGTGTGCGAGCCGGGATCAGTTTACATCTGTATATGATCTGATGATGTGATGTATGGGGATGGCGGCCAGGATGGCATATGATCTGATCTGTCTGTCCACCGCGTCCCGTACTAAGAGGGTCGGGTTCTGTTACCGCCTCCCTCACTAGAGGGCCGGGATCTGATATATGTATGTATAGGCTATCTGTATAAGCTTATGACTCTTCATGCATGATTCTGTCTGTCTGATTGGATTATGACTCTGTCCGCTACATTTCTGTCTATCTGATTGGATTATGACTCTGTCCGCTACATTTCTGTCTATCTGATTGGATTATGACTCTGTCCGTTACACTTCTGTCTGTCTGATTGGACCACGATCCTATCCGTTACACTTCTGTCTGTCTGACTTAATTACGACTCTATTTGTTACACTTCTGGTAATCTGATTCGGAAAATGATGCTGTCTGCGTCACTTCTGTATGTCTGATCCGGACCATGACTCAGTCTGTTACACTTTTGTACCTCTGGTTCTGATTACGATTATGTCAGTCGCATTCTGTGCCCCTGATCCATACGATGATTCTGCCAGCTAAACTCTGTATTTTTGTTTTGGATTCGGGTTCGATTCTGTCCGCTATATTTCTGTACTTCTGGTCCGGATTATGATTATATTTGTTACATTTTCGCTTTACATACTCGGTACATTTTCCGTACTAACCCCCTGTTCTTCGGGGGCTGCGTTTCATGCCGCGCAGGTACTCCCAGATGAGCTGAAGTTATTATAGAAGATGTTCCAGCGGAGTTGGCGAACTCCATTTGCTCCTGGAGTGCTGCCGAGTCAAAGTTTGTATGTTATGGTTTCTGGACTTATGTTAGAGACTTTGCAGACAGTGTAGTGGGTATTGGTTGTCAGTCTGTAAGCGGCTCCGTCAGCCGATATGTCGGTCTTTGTTATATACTGAATTTTGTATTATTATAGATTTGTTCGGCTTGGAAGCTCCGAGAAAGAATATTTCTGAGATAAAAAAAAATTTACTATGTATTTTATCTTAGTCGACTTAAAAAGTTGGATGTGATTTTATGCGCAGCAGTTGTCTGAGGGTTCGCTCGGTCCTAAGTAAGGGTCGGGTGCCCATCACACCATAGTAAGGTCGGGGTGTGACAGAGTGGTATCAGAGCAGGTCTGTCCTAGGGGTTGTCTGCAAAGTCGTGTCCGGTAGAGTTCTGTTTATGGTGTGTAGCGCGCCACATTTTTAAACAGGAGGCTACGGGGCATTTAGGGATTGTTGACCTTCTTTCTATCTCAGATCGTGCGATAGATCCAAGTCATAGGCGAATGAAATTCCATCTGTAAGCCTTACCTACGACGGTAAGAGGCAAATGACGATATGGAAAGGTCAGAAGGGCAAGTCTGGAAATATTCGTTCTGTTAGCTGAAACCGAAAGTCCTGGGCGGCTAGGATGTGACATATAGCCGTATGCTCTGTAAGGTACTGTTGGTATGTTCTGCGTACAGATTTCGAATGATAAGAATTTATAAAGGTGGTACGGAAGACCGAAAAGGGTAAAATAGTAATTGCACGAGAAAGAACGTGTTACGAATATGTCTCGGAATCTATAAAACTTTGACTTGCTCCAGATTATGTAGTAAAGGGCATACGAGGAAGTGGACGTGATTATATCAGCGTTAAGGCACCGGAACGCACCAAGGTTTCGAGGTTAAGCATGCTCAGGTGGGAGCAATCTCAGGATGGGTGACCCCCCTGGGAAGTATGCAAGAATTTTACATATATTCCGGTATAAGAGACGAAAGGAAAGTTAAAGTAGCCGGAGTGAAATTAGAATATGCGAGATGGTTGGAGACCATAAAAGACCACACAGCACGCAATCGGTTAGATTAGAGAAGAGGCAGAAAGGACGCCACAGCTTTGGAATTAGAATAGGCTCGAACGATGTTTGGAGATAATGTGTGGCCTAGTTGAAAATAATTATGTATACACATATGAATGCGTATGATGCCTTATCTGTGGTTGTACTAGTGAACACGTGTGTCCCCACGACCGGTGCTAGAATGCGAGAGGTACCAATCGAATAAGGGTGCCGGACTCCAAGTAACAATAGCAAAGGTAAATGGTGCAAATGTTATGGGGTAGGCTGCTGTTATTTTCTCTATTTGTTAAGACTGGAAAGTTCCAGTACAATGATATTTGGAAAGGAAAGAGAGTAAGTAAAGGAAATGCAAAAAGGTCAAACATTGGAAGGAAGCGAAAGGTAGGAAACATGACCGAGCAGAACCTCCAGAAAAGGAACGACGATTAACGCACGGGACTATTTGGGTAACTGCAAGCATGGACACGTGAAAAAGGATAAGTGTGGTTACATGAAACGAGGGAAAGGTGTTTGAGGTTTAAGAATTGACTTAAGCAAGCGAGGCCAAAGGAATCGTGACCACGACAAGAAATATGAAGTAAGAAATGGAATGATAGAGCTCTGTGACAATGCTGGGAGATTTAAACTCCCGAAAGGGTATATAAGGAAAATAGATAGCGTGGTTAAGAAGAATCATGAGTAAGTAAGCCAAATAAGTGAAAAGGTTAATAGTGGACGAAAAGGTGTAGGAATATTGATAAGAACGATGGGGAAGACAAAACCTATGGTAAGAAGTTTCGGTATGTTATGCGTAGAGTTCGGAAGTAAGACGAGAAATGAAATATAATAAAAAATGAGGATACTCGAAGATTGTGACATATAAAGGACCCCTTAACATGTCGGCGCACTAAAAGAATAATGGAGAGAATGACAAGGACTAAAAGGGATATTTCGGATGATGGCGACTATTGTATCTATGTTTGGTTCAGGATTTTTTTTGGAAGAAAGAAGGAACACAGCGTCTGTGAAAGAGCGAAAAGGATTCGTCGGTTACAAGAAGATAGTTCATGGCCCAGTGACTGTGGGGAATATGAGAAAATACGCTATGAAAGTATACGAATCAGTGACGTGAAGAATTACTCAATCATATTGGTAAAGAACCCATATCGGAAGGTCAACAAAGGATAACTGTAGGAAGAACTCCCCCGGCATGTTGTGACTAGTTGAACATTCGAGGACGAATGTTCTAAAGGGGGGAAGAATGTTATATCTCGCATTTTGTACGTCGGAATATTTTCGAGCTGGTTGTAACGAGTTAAGAGCAAGGCTACTCTTTCAACTTTGTGTTAAGGCATAAGTCACTTATGAATTTATGGGATGGAGACACTAAGGAAAATTTGGGGTTAAAAGTGGAATTACGGAAAATAATATTTCATGAAAAATGGGACCAAAAATGTATTATGGGAAGCTAGGTATTTCATGAGAAATTTGGGGTCCAAAAGTGAAGTTTTGGAAGTTTTATTTCATGAAAAAAAATGGTCATGTGGCCTTGCATGTGACATGTGGGCCATGGCCACATGGATGGCTAATACATGATATTTAAAAGATGACTTAGTCCTCTTATGTTCATTCCAACACTTGAGAGAAATCAAGAAAGATCAAGAAGCTTTGAGAGAACAAAAAATAAGGGCCAATTTCGGCCAAGAACAAGAGAGAACAAGACCAAGATTTGGCCATCAAAAAAAATGTTTCTCCAAGCAAACCTACTAATTGAAGGGTGCTCATTAACGTGGAAGTGTTATTGGAAGCGTTAGATTATCCGTTTTTGTCCGTGGCCAACTGTAGGCAAGTTGAGAAGTTGAAGAAGAAAGGTGAGTTCTAATCTTGTTTTATGTGTTATAAATGGTTTATATGTGTTGTATCATGATAAAAAGGAAGAAATTTATGATAGAAACCAAGTTGGAGTTGAGGCCGTGTATATGGGTTTGGCCGAGTGAGTGTGTATTGTGCCAAAAACAATGAATTAATTCTAATTTGCATGTTTTGAATACTGTAGTGTGAAGAAAAGAATGAAAACCATCTTTGTGTGTATGCATGATGTTGGCCGAATGGCCCCCCTTTGTGTAGTTGTGAATGAATAAATCGTCGTTAGTATTTTAGTTGTCGTCGTTGTGGATTCTAGGAAAAAAAATGCAAGCTTAATGACTCAAAGTGATGTTGTGGTGGTTATGGGTTGTTTTGGAAGTTAATGTGAATCCTATGTAATTTTTGTATTTATGAGAATTTCATTGATAATGTGCGGATTAATGATATAAGTTACGAATTTGGAAGGAAAGAAGGTGTTTGGTGTTGTTCTTGGGTTTGGGAAGGAATTCAGGTAAGTGGAGCCTTGTTTGGGTTGTTCGGAAAATTGTGTGAATTGCTTAAAATGTTCTTGAATATCGTTTAAATGGTTTTGGATTAGTAATCAAGTGTATAAACGTTGATATTAGTTGGAATGTAAGTAGTTAAAGTGTGTATGTTGGAATATTGGGAATGTTGTTGGATTATGTAGAAAGAGCGCTTAATGCTAGAATGTATTTTTGAATTGATTATTGATGTTATAGCTTGGTTGTTGGTCGGGTTGTTGTGTTGGTATTTTGAGCCGAGTTATATTCTCGGGGCGGCGAAGTTATAGGGGAAATGCTGCCCAAATTTTTGTAGACAAGTAATGAACTAAAGATTTGAATGCTAAAAAGTCTTACTTTTGACAATTGGCAAATATGACCATTTATAGATTTTAGGCGAAACTGGAATTGAATCCGGACGAGCGTAAGGCGCAACCAAGGTATGTAAAGCCTTCCCCTTTATTCTTTAGCATGTTCTAAGCATGATAGGCTCGAACGTGAGCCCCAGATACGACTCTGCACTTCGACATTCGAGATTGAAATTGGCCTCATTTCTTTCAGTAAGATTGAACTAGTTTCTTGTGATTTGTCGTTAAAGTAGCCTATATGTATGCAACTTTCACAAATGAAGTCAGAATGACCTAAAACTCTCATGGGTGGCTCCATAAGACCTATGATCCATAATTTACATACGCCACCTCAGTTCGGCCCAAGGTGGGCCCACTAAATTTTGATACTTCCTGTACGGCTCAAATTAGCTTATTTCTGTCCGAAAATCTCAGGTAACTTGTGGTTATTAGTCTGTCTGCTATATGACCAGTGTTATGACCATAGTTAAGAGTCTTATAATATATTCTGACGTCTGGAGCGGTTCTGGACATTTTATTCCGATATAGTCTGTCGTGCCATCCCAAATGACATATATGCGTATTTTGTGAACATTGTCCGATTACTTTGATTTGACCCACCGTTTGGCTTACTTCCGTTTCATTGAGTCTGTATAATGATCTGTATGTGTATGGCCTCTCATTAATCTGTTCGTGGATGTCTCAATGCTTCCTTCACTGCGCCCGGGCCAGGTTCTGTTATTCGTGCACATTCCACTGCATTGTTCACCGCGTCCCTCGGTGTGCGAGCCGGGATCAGTTTACATCTGTATATGATCTGATGATGTGATGTATGGGGATGGCGGCCAGGATGGCATATGATCTGATCTGTCTGTCCACCGCGTCCCGTACTAAGAGGGTCGGGTTCTGTTACCGCCTCCCTCACTAGAGGGTCGGGATCTGATATATGTATGTATAGGCTATCTGTATAAGCTTATGACTCTTCATGCATGATTCTGTCTGTCTGATTGGATTATGACTCTGTCCGCTACATTTCTGTCTATCTGATTGGATTATGACTCTGTCCGCTACATTTCTGTCTATCTGATTGGATTATGACTCTGTCCGTTACACTTCTGTCTGTCTGATTGGACCACGATCCTATCCGTTACACTTCTGTCTGTCTGACTTAATTACGACTCTATTTGTTACACTTCTGGTAATCTGATTCGGAAAATGATGCTGTTTGCGTCACTTCTGTATGTCTGATCCGGACCATGACTCAGTCTGTTACACTTTTGTACCTCTGGTTCTGATTACGATTATGTCAGTCGCATTCTGTGCCCCTGATCCATACGATGATTCTGCCAGCTAAACTCTGTATTTTTGTTTTGGATTCGGGTTCGATTCTGTCCGCTATATTTCTATACTTCTGGTCCGGATTATGATTATATTTGTTACATTTTCGCTTTACATACTCGGTACATTTTCCGTACTGACCCCCTGTTCTTCGGGGGCTGCGTTTCATGCCGCGCAGGTACTCCCAGATGAGCTGAAGTTATTATAGAAGATGTTCCAGCGGAGTTGGCGAACTCCATTTGCTCCTGGAGTGCTGCCGAGTCAAAGTTTGTATGTTATGGTTTCTGGACTTATGTTAGAGACTTTGCAGACAGTGTAGTGGGTATTGGTTGTCAGTCTGTAAGCGGCTCCGTCAGCCGATATGTCGGTCTTTGTTATATACTGAATTTTGTATTATTATAGATTTGTTCGGCTTGGAAGCTCCGAGAAAGAATATTTCTGAGATAAAAAAAAATTTACTATGTATTTTATCTTAGTCGACTTAAAAAGTTGGATGTGATTTTATGCGCAGCAGTTGTCTGAGGGTTCGCTCGGTCCTAAGTAAGGGTCGGGTGCCCATCACACCATAGTAAGGTCGGGGTGTGACAGAGTGGTATCAGAGCAGGTCTGTCCTAGGGGTTGTCTGCAAAGTCGTGTCCGGTAGAGTTCTGTTTATGGTGTGTAGCGCGCCACATTTTTAAACAGGAGGCTACGGGGCATTTAGGGATTGTTGACCTTCTTTCTATCTCAGATCGTGCGATAGATCCAAGTCATAGGCGAATGAAATTCCATCTGTAAGCCTTACCTACGACGGTAAGAGGCAAATGACGATATGGAAAGGTCAGAAGGGCAAGTCTGGAAATATTCGTTCTGTTAGCTGAAACCGAAAGTCCTGGGCGGCTAGGATGTGACATATAGCCGTATGCTCGGTAAGGTACTGTTGGTATGTTCTGCGTACAGATTTCGAATGATAAGAATTTATAAAGGTGGTACGGAAGACCGAAAAGGGTAAAATAGTAATTGCACGAGAAAGAACGTGTTACGAATATGTCTCGGAATCTATAAAACTTTGACTTGCTCCAGATTATGTAGTAAAGGGCATACGAGGAAGTGGACGTGATTATATCAGCGTTAAGGCACCGGAACGCACCAAGGTTTCGAGGTTAAGCATGCTCAGGTGGGAGCAATCTCAGGATGGGTGACCCCCCTGGGAAGTATGCAAGAATTTTACATATATTCCGGTATAAGAGACGAAAGGAAAGTTAAAGTAGCCGGAGTGAAATTAGAATATGCGAGATGGTTGGAGACCATAAAAGACCACACAGCACGCAATCGGTTAGATTAGAGAAGAGGCAGAAAGGACGCCACAGCTTTGGAATTAGAATAGGCTCGAACGATGTTTGGAGATAATGTGTGGCCTAGTTGAAAATAATTATGTATACACATATGAATGCGTATGATGCCTTATCTGTGGTTGTACTAGTGAACACGTGTGTCCCCACGACCGGTGCTAGAATGCGAGAGGTACCAATCGAATAAGGGTGCCGGACTCCAAGTAACAATAGCAAAGGTAAATGGTGCAAATGTTATGGGGTAGGCTGCTGTTATTTTCTCTATTTGTTAAGACTGGAAAGTTCCAGTACAATGATATTTGGAAAGGAAAGAGAGTAAGTAAAGGAAAAGCAAAAAGGTCAAACATTGGAAGGAAGCGAAAGGTAGGAAACATGACCGAGCAGAACCTCCAGAAAAGGAACGACGATTAACGCACGGGACTATTTGGGTAACTGCAAGCATGGACACGTGAAAAAGGATAAGTGTGGTTACATGAAACGAGGGAAAGGTGTTTGAGGTTTAAGAATTGACTTAAGCAAGCGAGGCCAAAGGAATCGTGACCACGACAAGAAATATGAAGTAAGAAATGGAATGATAGAGCTCTGTGACAATGCTGGGAGATTTAAACTCCCGAAAGGGTATATAAGGAAAATAGATAGCGTGGTTAAGAAGAATCATGAGTAAGTAAGCCAAATAAGTGAAAAGGTTAATAGTGGACGAAAAGGTGTAGGAATATTGATAAGAACGATGGGGTAGACAAAACCTATGGTAAGAAGTTTCGGTATGTTATGCGTAGAGTTCGGAAGTAAGACGAGAAATGAAATATAATAAAAAATGAGGATACTCGAAGATTGTGACATATAAAGGACCCCTTAACATGTCGGCGCACTAAAAGAATAATGGAGAGAATGACAAGGACTAAAAGGGATATTTCGGATGATGGCGACTATTGTATCTATGTTTGGTTCAGGATTTTTTTTGGAAGAAAGAAGGAACACAGCGTCTGTGAAAGAGCGAAAAGGATTCGTCGGTTACAAGAAGATAGTTCATGGCCCAGTGACTGTGGGGAATATGAGAAAATACGCTATGAAAGTATACGAATCAGTGACGTGAAGAATTACTCAATCATATTGGTAAAGAACCCATATCGGAAGGTCAACAAAGGATAACTGTAGGAAGAACTCCCCCGGCATGTTGTGACTAGTTGAACATTCGAGGACGAATGTTCTAAAGGGGGGAAGAATGTTATATCTCGCATTTTGTACGTCGGAATATTTTCGAGCTGGTTGTAACGAGTTAAGAGCAAGGCTACTCTTTCAACTTTGTGTTAAGGCATAAGTCACTTATGAATTTATGGGATGGAGACACTAAGGAAAATTTGGGGTTAAAAGTGGAATTACGGAAAATAATATTTCATGAAAAATGGGACCAAAAATGTATTATGGGAAGCTAGGTATTTCATGAGAAATTTGGGGTCCAAAAGTGAAGTTTTGGAAGTTTTATTTCATGAAAAAAAATGGTCATGTGGCCTTGCATGTGACATGTGGGCCATGGCCACATGGATGGCTAATACATGATATTTAAAAGATGACTTAGTCCTCTTATGTTCATTCCAACACTTGAGAGAAATCAAGAAAGATCAAGAAGCTTTGAGAGAACAAAAAATAAGGGCCAATTTCGGCCAAGAACAAGAGAGAACAAGACCAAGATTTGGCCATCAAAAAAAATGTTTCTCCAAGCAAACCTACTAATTGAAGGGTGCTCATTAACGTGGAAGTGTTATTGGAAGCGTTAGATTATCCGTTTTTGTCCGTGGCCAACTGTAGGCAAGTTGAGAAGTTGAAGAAGAAAGGTGAGTTCTAATCTTGTTTTATGTGTTATAAATGGTTTATATGTGTTGTATCATGATAAAAAGGAAGAAATTTATGATAGAAACCAAGTTGGAGTTGAGGCCGTGTATATGGGTTTGGCCGAGTGAGTGTGTATTGTGCCAAAAACAATGAATTAATTCTAATTTGCATGTTTTGAATACTGTAGTGTGAAGAAAAGAATGAAAACCATCTTTGTGTGTATGCATGATGTTGGCCGAATGGCCCCCCTTTGTGTAGTTGTGAATGAATAAATCGTCGTTAGTATTTTAGTTGTCGTCGTTGTGGATTCTAGGAAAAAAAATGCAAGCTTAATGACTCAAAGTGATGTTGTGGTGGTTATGGGTTGTTTTGGAAGTTAATGTGAATCCTATGTAATTTTTGTATTTATGAGAATTTCATTGATAATGTGCGGATTAATGATATAAGTTACGAATTTGGAAGGAAAGAAGGTGTTTGGTGTTGTTCTTGGGTTTGGGAAGGAATTCAGGTAAGTGGAGCCTTGTTTGGGTTGTTCGGAAAATTGTGTGAATTGCTTAAAATGTTCTTGAATATCGTTTAAATGGTTTTGGATTAGTAATCAAGTGTATAAACGTTGATATTAGTTGGAATGTAAGTAGTTAAAGTGTGTATGTTGGAATATTGGGAATGTTGTTGGATTATGTAGAAAGAGCGCTTAATGCTAGAATGTATTTTTGAATTGATTATTGATGTTATAGCTTGGTTGTTGGTCGGGTTGTTGTGTTGGTATTTTGAGCCGAGTTATATTCTCGGGGCGGCGAAGTTATAGGGGAAATGCTGCCCAAATTTTTGTAGACAAGTAATGAACTAAAGATTTGAATGCTAAAAAGTCTTACTTTTGACAATTGGCAAATATGACCATTTATAGATTTTAGGCGAAACTGGAATTGAATCCGGACGAGCGTAAGGCGCAACCAAGGTATGTAAAGCCTTCCCCTTTATTCTTTAGCATGTTCTAAGCATGATAGGCTCGAACGTGAGCCCCAGATACGACTCTGCACTTCGACATTCGAGATTGAAATTGGCCTCATTTCTTTCAGTAAGATTGAACTAGTTTCTTGTGATTTGTCGTTAAAGTAGCCTATATGTATGCAACTTTCACAAATGAAGTCAGAATGACCTAAAACTCTCATGGGTGGCTCCATAAGACCTATGATCCATAATTTACATACGCCACCTCAGTTCGGCCCAAGGTGGGCCCACTAAATTTTGATACTTCCTGTACGGCTCAAATTAGCTTATTTCTGTTCGAAAATCTCAGGTAACTTGTGGTTATTAGTCTGTCTGCTATATGACCAGTGTTATGACCATAGTTAAGAGTCTTATAATATATTCTGACGTCTGGAGCGGTTCTGGACATTTTATTCCGATATAGTCTGTCGTGCCATCCCAAATGACATATATGCGTATTTTGTGAACATTGTCCGATTACTTTGATTTGACCCACCGTTTGGCTTACTTCCGTTTCATTGAGTCTGTATAATGATCTGTATGTGTATGGTCTCTCATTAATCTGTTCGTGGATGTCTCAATGCTTCCTTCACTGCGCCCAGGCCAGGTTCTGTTATTCGTGCACATTCCACTGCATTGTTCACCGCGTCCCTCGGTGTGCGGGCCGGGATCTGTTTACATCTGTATAAGATCTGATGATATGATGTATGGGGATGGCGGCCAGGATGGCATATGATCTGATCTGTCTGTCCACCGCGTCCTGTACTAAGAGGGCCGGGTTCTGTTACCGCGTCCCTCACTAGAGGGCCGGGATCTGATATATGTATGTATAGGCTATCTGTATAAGCTAATGACTCTGCATGCATGATTCTGTCTGTCTGATTGGATTATGACTCTGTCCGCTACATTTCTGTCTATCTGATTGGATTATGACTCTGTCCGCTACATTTCTGTCTATCTGATTGGATTATGACTCTGTCCGCTACATTTCTGCCTATCTGATTGGATTATGACTCTGTCCGTTACACTTCTGTCTGTCTGATTGGACCACGATCCTGTCTGTTACACTTCTGTCTGTCTGACTGAATTACGACTCTGTCTGTTACACTTCTGGTAATCTGATTCAGAAAATGATGCTATCTGCGTCACTTCTGTATGTCTGATCCGGACCATGACTCAGTCTGTTACACTTTTGTACCTCTGGTTCTGATTACGATTATGTGAGTCGCATTCTGTGCCCCTGATCCGTACGATGATTCTGCCAGCTAAACTCTGTATTTCTGTTTCGGATTCGGGTTCGATTCTGTCCGCTATATTTCTGTACTTCTGGTCCGGATTATGATTATATTTGTTACATTTTCGCTTTACATACTCGGTACATTTTCCGTACTGACCCCGTGTTCTTCGGGGGCTGCGTTTCATGCCGCGCAGGTACTCCCAGATGAGCTGAAGTTATTATAGAAGATGTTCCAGCGGAGTTGGCGAACTCCATTTGCTCCTGGAGTGCTGCCGAGTCAGAGTTTGTATGTTATGGTTTCTGGACTTATGTTAGAGACTTTGCAGACAGTGTAGTGGGTATTGGTTGTCAGTCTGTAAGCGGCTCCGTCAGCCGATATGTCGGTCTTTGTTATATACTGAATTTTGTATTATTATAGATTTGTTCGGCTTGGAAGCTCCGAGAAAGAATATTTCTGAGATAAAAAAAAATTTACTATGTATTTTATCTTAGTCGACTTAAAAAGTTGGATGTGATTTTATGCGCAGCAGTTGTCTAAGGGTTCGCTCGGTCCTATGTAAGGGTCGGGTGCCCATCACACCCTAGTAAGGTCGAGGTGTGACATCTCCTCTTCCTTAGACTATCCCATTAGTATATTTTTCCGACTTTCATCCCTAATCCTTCCCTAGGCTCCTTCCTCCGCGAACACTTTTCTGCTCTTGCCATTTGTGGCATCGGCTCTGAAGTTCATGAAAATTTACTTTGAACGTGCAATTCCGTTTCACTCTTAAGTCATTTTTTTTTCAGGAAGGCACTTCCATATCTGAAGCAACCACATTAATATGGCTGCACATTTATTCCTTCACATACCTTTCAAGGATCTAAATCTCCTAACATCGTCGCAATGCCTAATCGTTCTTTTCTTGCTTCACATCTCCCGTTTTCGTCACTATTCCTTTCGCCTTACTTATTGAAATTGGTTTCTCGAACCTCACACATTCCTCTTCTGTCCCATATTACCGCACTTTACCCTTTTCACGTGCCTATCTTTGGATCTTTACCCAAATAATCCCATGTTTTGCCGCTAGTTCCTCTCGGGCTTTCCCCACTAAGGTTTCTTACCTTTCATCTTTTTCCGACATCTTGATCTTTTTATTTCCCATCTACTCACTCACTTTCTTTTTCAATATCATTGTATTATACCCTTTCCAGTTTTAACTTGTAGTGAAAATAATAGTAACTTACCTTGTAACACTTGGACCATTTATTTTTTGTTGTCGCTCGAACTTCGGCACCCTTATTTGATTAATGCCTTCTTTACCGTGGCACCGGTTGTTAGGTCTCACATGTCCACCGACGCCGTCACATATAGGATGTCGGATGCATTCATATATACTTACATAGTTATTATCAACTAACCCACAAAATACTTCCAAACGCTATTCAAGCCTACCCTAATTCCAAAGTTGTGACGTACCTTCTGTCTCTTCTCTAGTCTAGCCTGTCGCGTGCTATGTGGCTTCTTATAATCTCCAACCATCCCGTATACTCTAATTTTTCCTTTAGGTTACTCTAGCTTTTCATTTGCCTCTTATGACTAAATCTTTAGAATTCCCTGCATACTTCCCAGGGGGTCACCCATCCTGAAATTGCTCCCACCTTAGCACGCTTAACCTCGAAACTTTGGTGGAATCCGGTGCCTTAATACTGATATAATCGCGTCCGCTTTCTCATATGGCCTGGATTACATGATTTGGGGCTAGTCGAGGTCTTATAGATTCCGAGACATTCTCGTAACACGTCCTTCTTTGTACAATTACCATTTTACCCTTTTCAATCTTCAATACTCACCCTTCACCTTCGTGTATCACTACCTTTCGTTCTAGATTCCCAAATTCCTGATGGTAGCAAATATACCTTAGTCGTCATTACTTGTAAGCACTCGGATATCAGTCGTTTCGGATTCCCACTCACCATTCTTACAAAATAATCTACAGCAAAACCGATTGTCGACTTTCTCTGAGTCTTCCAACAGACCTTGCTCCTCTTATACCATTCTCCCTATTCAGAGTCTGTACACAGCAAATATCAACAATGCCTCACAGAGCATACGACTATTTATCACATTCTAGCCATCCGGAACTGCCAATTTCAGGTAACAGATCAAATATATCAATACTCACCGCAGTGACTTCCCATATCATCACTTACCTCCTTCCGTCGTATGTAAGGCTTACATATGGAATTTCATTTTCCTATGACTTGGCTCTATCGCACGATCTATGACAGATAGAAGGTCAACAATTCCTAGATGCCCCGTAGCCTCCTGTTTATAAATGTGGCGCGCTTCACACCATAAATAGGACTCTACTGGACACGACTTTGCAGACAACCCCTAGGACAGACCTGCTCTGATACCACTTTGTCACACCCTAATCCCGCTAGGGTGTGATGGGCACCCGACCCCATATCCGGAGCCGAGCGAACCCAGACTCGTATTTCATACATAATCTTTCAGGACTTTTAAATCAATTAAGTGTGAAATACATATTAAGGCTTTCAGAAATCTTTTCTTTTCCTTTGTTTATCAAATCCAACAAAATCTGTAATTATATAGAATTCATATCATAATACAAACCGACACATCGGCTGATGGAGCCGCTTACAGAACTGACATACTATACCCACGACTCTGTCTGCAAAGTCTCTAATATCAATCCAGAAAGCATATCATACAAACTCTGACTCGGCAACACTCCAGGAACAAATGGAGCTTGCCATCTCCACTGGGACATCTTCTATCATAGCTTCAACTCATCTGGGTGTACCTGCGCGGCATGAAACGCAGCCCCTGAAGAAAGGGGGTCAGTACGGAATATGTACTGAGTATGTAAAGCATGAAACACAGAAAACAGAACCATATCCGAAGCAAACAGTACAAGAGTGAGTACATTATCTAGATTACCAAAGCGCTTATTTTCCAATCACAAATCGTGTATACAGAGGTCATATGTCAGAAATGGTGCAGATCCAGAATATCAGAATGTTTGTTTCCAGACTCAGAGCATATATGCCGATATCTTATGTCAGAAGAAGTACAGAAAGTACCGAATGCCAAAATGCTTACTTTCCAAACACAAATCATGCATGACAAAATCATATATCATATACGCATATAACGTGCCCCGGCCCTCCCGCGTGGGACGCGGTAGATCATATATTATGTAAGCATATAACGTGCCTCGGCCCTCCCGTGAGGGACGCGGTAAATCATATATCATGTGAACATATAACGTGCCCCGGCCCTTGGTGAGGGACGCGGTGAATCATATATCATGTATGCCAATGTCATGTATCATGTATGCAAGTAACGTGCCCCGGCCCTCTTTTGCGGGATGCGGTGAATGTGCCATCCTGGCCACCACCCCGTCATCATATCATAATGTCATCATATCATATATAACATGCCCCGACCCGCAAATGAGAGGGACACGGTGAACAATGCAGAGGAGTACGCACGAGAACATATCCTGGCCCGAGCTCAGTGAAGTCCAAACTGAGACTTGCACGAACAGAATAATGCGAAACCATATGCACACAAATCAAGGCTCCATAGACGAGCGTACTTACCGACTCATGTAGGCTCAGAAACAAGTTTCGGGTCAATCCGACTTAGCATGAGAAAGTTATGGACGTTTGAAATACAGAACCTTTTACGAGCATTTCAGAAGCCATTTTTTTGGAAGAATCGAAACAATAATCATATCAAGTATCTTTCGGATATCATATAGATTAAATCAAATATGACTTTTAGAATCATATGTACGTATCAAATACTCAATGGAATAATCAAACGTACTATCATTCGAAAATCAATACATTAATCATACCAATTGTCTTTCGAATGCCATTCGGAAACGTATTAAACAGAACTTCGGACATTAACATATACAGAACTCTTTAGGGACAAAACTCAGAATCCAAGAGTAGAATTACCCCAAAATGCATATCATATCATACCTTATGTGGCTCTAGGACTTGCCAAAGAAAGAAAGGGTAAGCCTTACATACCTGTTCCACGACCAACTAGCTACGCTTATTTGTCCAAAATTGCTAATCTACATTCAAGAGAATTGACATAATCATTAGATTCATCGACATATACTTGTCTTAGTTTTTCAAATGAATTCACTTATATTCTGCCGAAATTTCGGCAGCATTTCCCCTGTAAATGCAACATCCCCGAGAATCTAACTCGGCCAATTTAACAACAACAACAAACCCGAGAATGCAACTCGGCCAAACTATCAATAACAATACCAACAATCATATCTCCAATCTTCAACAATTTACTCAAAATGCATTCTAACATTAATAACTTGTTTTACATAATTCAACGACATTTTATTTAGGTTCCAACCGATTATCACAACACAATCCGCAACCTTCCAAATTAAATAAAAACATCAATAACACATTCCTTACTTTCAAATTCATGAACTAGATCAACAACCTACACGTCGACAACTTCCGTCAAGTTACCAAACCATCATTTTCATCATAGAATCCACATCGACAACTACTAAAATGTCAAATAGAATCAATTCACCATAACTTACCAAACCACCCATCATTCGGCCACAACAACTACATGCATATTATCATGAATTTTCAATCCATTTATATGCATTACAACAACAACCAACATACTAAATAAAATTAATCCATTCTTTCTACACAACATCACACATACACGCCCAACAGTATACATATACGGCCACAACTTCAACATCATTTTTTTTATGAATTTCATTCATTTCCACACACTCCAACATGCATAAATTATCCATAACATATGTAAAAGAGGATTGAACCTTACCTCTTCCACTTGGCTCTTCAACTTCCGGCTAGAGTTATATCTTGCAAAAACCAATGGTTTTCTTGCTCCAACAACCTCCCCACGTTAAAGAGGGCCCTTTAATTGGTTGGAACACTAGAAGGAATTATTTTTTTTGATCAAGATTTCAAGGGGGAAATTTTTCTCCTCCATGGCCGAATGGCCTCCCTTGTTTTCTCTCTTTCTCTCTTTCTTTCTCTTATCTCCAAATCTTCTTTAATTTTCTAGAGTTGAAATGAAAAATGTGATGAATTAATTCATCTTGTGCATATATTAACTCTTACGTGGGGCATGGCCCACAACCCATGTGCACGACCACATGGTCTCCTTCTTTATTTTTTTTTATTTTATTTTTTGTTCAAGAACACATAACTTCCTAATTCCCATTTTTGCCCTTTGCCTTCCACAATATTTCCATGAACCTCTTTGCAAATTTTCCTTTTCACCCTTGGCCTTTCCCAATATTTTCATACTAATAATATTCATAACAACTTCTACATTAAAATAACTTTGGAAAATGGTCTTGCCCTTAACCTCTCGCAATTATCTCGAATTATCTGAACGTACAAAATACGGGCTATAACACTTCTAGTGAGGGACTCGGTGAATAAAGTCATGTCATCATATCAGCATGCTATTATATCATCATGCATATACATATATACATACCGTACCCGGCCCTCTAGTGAGGGACTCGGTGAATCAAATCATCATATGCCCTCCTGGCCGCCATAACACATCATCATCTCATCATGTCATCATATACATATACCGTACCCGACCCTCTAATGAGGGACTCGGTGAACAATGCAGTGGAGTGCGCACGATAACATACCCGGCCCGGGACTCGGTGAAAGACATATTGAGGCATGCACGAGCAGAGTAGTGAGAAACTATATGCATATAAATCAAGACTCGATAGATAGGTGCGCAAATCGACACTTAAGGATCATAAACACGTTTCGGGTCAATCCGAGTTAGTATGAAAAAGTTATGGACGTTTTAGTACAGAACCTTCTACGAACGTTTCAGAAGCCATTTTTGGAAAATCAAAGCAATAATCATGTTAGGCACCTTCCGAATATCGTTATGGATCAAATCAAATAGAGCTTTTGGAACCATATGTACGTATCAAAATATATCAAAGACTCCATGGAATAATCAAACATACTATCATTTGAAAATCAAGACATTAGTCATATCAATTGTCTCTCGAATGCCATTCGGAAACATATCAAACAGAACTTCGGACATCATAGATACGCATCAAAACCATATGAAACAGCTTATGGAAGTCAAGAATATTAGCCATCCTAGTGGCTCTAAGAATAGGAATTTCTTTGAAATCATACATATACATTGTCTGTTCGTTTCACAAGGATCATGCCAAAAGAAAGAAAGGGTAAGCCTTACATACCTGTTCCACTTCCTATTAGCTACGCTTATTTACCCAAGCTTGCTAGTCTACATTCAAAAGAATTCACGCAATCATTAGATTCGTTGTCATATACTTGCCTTAGTTTCTCAAATAAATTTACTCATAATCTACCGAAATTTCGGCAATATTTCCCCTGTAAATACGTCATTCCCAAGAATCTAACTCGGCCAAATTATCAACAACAATCCGAGAATTCAACTCAGCCAAATTATTAACAACAATACCAACAATCATATTTCCAACTTCAACAATTAATTCAAAATGCATTCTAATACTAGCAGTCTTTTCTATTCAAAACCAACCACATATGATCAAGCCAACACCAATGCTCACTCATTTAAGTACTAATCCAAAACCATTCAAACAAGACTTAAAAACATTTCATACAATCCGCACAATGTTCAAAATAGCCCAACTACTATACCATTCCACCCGAAACTTTCCAACACCACCAAGAACAACAACAACACATTATTTCCTTCCAAATTCATGAACTACACCAACAATTTACATATTAACAACACCATTCGTACAAATATAGAAATTCATGCTAACGTCACTTTAACTTATACAATAATCCCACAACGATTACAACTTCATTTCAAACCATTAAATCTTCATTTAACATCATAGAATCTACCACAACAACAATTAAAATACTAAATAAAATCACTTCATCACATCTTATCAACATACTCTATATTCGGCCATAACCCCTATATCCATATTTCATGAATTTCATCCATTCCTACATACTTCAATATACATAAATCATCTATAACACATGTAAAAGAAGATTGAATACATACCTTTCTCACTCCACTTCTTAACTTGGCTAGGGTTGTAAACTTGCACAATGGATGCTTTACTTGCTCCAACAACTCCTCCATGTTGTTAGGGACGTTCCACTTGGTTGAATACTAGAAGAAAATATTTTTTCTTGACCAAATTTTCCATGGCCAAGTTCGGCCAACCCTTGGCCAAATGGTCTTCCATTTTCTTTCCTTGAAGTTTCTC